>NW_026610766.1:0-173799 GCF_029499605.1 Hyla sarda
CTACCAATACCCCCCATTACTACCAATACCCCCCATTACTATCAATACCCCCCATTATTACCAATACCCCCCATTACTACCAATACCCCCATTACTACCAATAACCCCCATTACTACCAATACCCCCCCCATTACTACCAATACCCCCCCATTACTATCAATACCCCCCATTATTACCAATACCCCCCCATTACTACCCTAACCCTAACCCTAACCGGGAAAAAACTCCATAAGATCAAATGAACCTTATCAAGGATAATGGCTACCTGGTATATTTCAAACTAAAGGGAGCATGAAATGACATTTAAAATCATACAGACTGCAAAATTATATTTCTAAGCATTTCCTTTTTTTTCATTAACAGAACCAAACTGTCTAATAAACATTCAATCTTGAGACAAAAACCCAAACCCTACTTATCCTGGTACATTTCAACTTAAGGAGAGCACCAATTGACATTTCAAATCTTACAAGCTACACAATCCTTTATTGGGGAAACCCTAACCCTAACCCTAACCCTAACCCTAACCCTAACCCTAACCCTAACCCTGTCCCATGTAAACATATCTTCTTGAGGAGAGCATCAAAAGGAATGAAAAATCTTATAATGTAAGCAATTGCGTTGTTGAAAAAATATACATATAAAACCCAAACATGCAGGGGACTACTTTCCTTTTAAAAGACATTTATTCTTGAGAAGAATGCAAAAACACATACATTTTGTAGCCTATGTAATACTTTACTAAATTGCGATAATATATATCCTAACAGGGAAAAAAACTCCATAAGATCAAATGAACCTTATCAAGGATAATGGCTACCTGGTATATTTCAAACTAAAGGGAGCATGAAATGACATTTAAAATCTTACAGACTGCAAAATTATATTTCTAAACATTTTCTTTTTTTTTTTTTCATTAACAAAACCAAACTCTCTAATAAACATTCAATCTTGAGACAAAAACCCAAACCCTACTTATCCTGGTACACTTTAACTTAAGGAGAGCACCAAATGAAATTTCAAACCTAACAAAGCTACACAATCCTTTATTGGGAAAACCCTAACCCTAACCCTAACCCTAACCCTAACCCTAACCCTAACCCTAACCCTAACCCTAACCCTAACCCTAACCCTAACCCTAACCCTAACCCTAACCCTAACCCTAACCCTAACCCTAACCCTAACCCTAACCCTAACCCCAACCCTGTCCCATGTAAACATATCTTCTTGAGGAGAGCATCAAAAGGAATGAAAAATCTTATAATGTAAGCAATTGCGTTGTTGAAAAAGTATACATATAAAACCCAAACATGCAGAGGACTACTTTCCTTTTAAAAGACATTTATTCTTGAGAAGAATGCAAAAACACATACATTTTGTAGCCTATGTAATACTTTACTAAGTTGCGATAATATATACCCTAACAGGGAAAAAACTCCATAAGATCAAATGAACCTTATCAAGGATAATGGCTACCTGGTATATTTCAAACTAAAGGGAGCATGAAATGACATTTAAAATCTTGCAGACTGCTAAATTATATTCCTAAACATTTTCCTTTTTTTTTTTTTTCATTAACATAACTAAAATCTCTAATAAACATTCAATCTTGAGACAAAAACCCAAACCAATACCCCCCCCATTACTACCAATACCCCCCCCATTACTGCCGATACCCAACCAATACTACCAATACCCCTCCCATTACTAACATCATTACTAGCAATACCCCCCATTACTACCAATGCCCCCCATTATTACCAATACCCCCCCATTACTACCAATACCCCCCATTACTACCAATACCCCCCATTACTACCAATACCCCCCCATTACTAACACCATTACTAGCAATACCCCCCATTACTACCAATACCCCCCCATTACTACCAATACCCCCCATTACTTCCAATACCCCCCCCCCATTACTAACACCATTACTAGCAATACCCCCCCCATTACTACCAATACCCCCCCATTACTACCAATACCCCCATTACTACCAATACCCCCAATACTACCAATTCCCCTCATTACTAAAAATACCCCCCCATTACTACCAATACCCCCCATTACTACCAATACCCCCCATTACTACCAATACCCCCCATTATTACCAATAACCCCCATTACTACCAATACCCCCCATTACTACCAATACCCCCCATTACTACCAATACCCCCCCATTACTACCAATACCCCCCATTACTACCAATACACCCCCATTAGTACCAATACCCCCCCATTACTACCAATACCCCCCATTACTACCAATACACCCCCATTACTACCAATACCCCCCATTATTACCAATACCACCCATTACTACCAATACCCCCCATTATTACCAATACCCCCCCATTACTACCAATACCCCCCATTACTACCAATACCCCCCATTACTACCAATACCCCCCCATTACTACTAATACCCCCCATTACTTCCAATACCCCCCCCCATTACTAACACCATTACTAGCAATACCCCCCCCCATTACTACCAATACCCCCCCATTACTACCAATACCCCCATTACTACCAATACCCCCAATACTACCAATTCCCCTCATTACTAAAAATACCCCCCCATTACTACCAATACCCCCCATTACTACCAATACCCCCCATTACTACCAATACCCCCCATTATTACCAATAACCCCCATTACTACCAATACCCCCCATTACTACCAATACCCCCCATTACTACCAATACCCCCCCATTACTACCAATACCCCCCATTACTACCAATACACCCCCATTAGTACCAATACCCCCCCATTACTACCAATACCCCCCATTACTACCAATACACCCCCATTACTACCAATACCCCCCATTATTACCAATACCACCCATTACTATCAATACCCCCCATTATTACCAATACCCCCCATTACTACCAATACCCCCCCCATTACTACCAATACCCCCCATTACTACCAATACCCCCCATTACTACCAATACACCCTCATTACTACCAATACCCCCCATTATTACCAATACCCCCCATTACTACCAATACCCCCCATTATTACCAATACCCCCCCATTACTACCAATACCCCCCATTACTACCAATACCCCCGCATTACTAACATCATTACTAGCAATACCCCCCATTACTACCAATACCCCCCATTACTAACACCATTACTACCAATACACCCACATTACTACCAATACCCCCCATTACTACCAATACCCCCCCATTACTATCAATACCCCCCATTATTACCAATACCCCCCCATTACTACCAATACCCCCAATTACTACCAATAACCCCCATTACTACCAATACAACCCCATTCCTACCATCACCCCCCCATTACTACCAATATCCCCCCATTACTATCAATACCCCCCATTGTTACCAATACCCCCCCATTACTACCAATACCACCCCATTACTACCAATACCCCCCCATTACTACCAATACCCTCCATTACTACCAATACCCCCCATTACTACCAACACCCCCCCATTACTACCAATACCCACCATTACTACCAATACCCCCCCATTACTACCAATACCCCCCAATTACTACCAATACCCCCATTATTACCAATACCCCCCCATTACTACCAATACCCCCCATTACTACCAATACCCCCCATTACTACCAATACACCCCCATTACTACCAATACCCCCCATTACTACCAATACCCCCCATTACTACCAATACCCCCCCATTACTACCAACACCCCCCCATTACTACCAATACCCACCATTACTACCAATACCCCCCATTACTACCAATACCCCCCCATTACTACCAATACCCCCATTATTACCAATACCCCCCCATTACTACCAATACCCCCCATTACTACCAATACCCCCCATTACTACCAATACACCCCCATTACTACCAATACCCCCCATTACTACCAATACCCCCCCATTACTACCAATACCCCCCCATTAGTACCAATACCCCCCATTACTACCAATACCCCCCCATTACTACCAATACCCCCCCATTACTACCAATACCCCCCCATTACTGCCAATACCCACCATTACTACCAATACCCCACCATTACTACCAACACCCCCCCATTACTACCAATACCCCCCCATTACTACCAATACCCACCATTACTACCAATACCCCCCCATTACTACCAATACCCCCCCATTACTACCAATACCCCCCATTACTACCAATACCCACCATTACTACCAAAACCCCCCATTACTACCAATACCCATCCATTACTACCAATACCCCCCATTACTACCAATACCCTCCCATTACTACCAATACCCTCCCATTACTACCAATACCCCCCATTATTACCAATACCCCCCATTACTACCAATATCCCCCCATTACTACCAATACCCCCCCATTACTACCAATACCCCCCATTACTACCAATACACCCATTACTACCAATACCCCCCATTACTACCAATACCCCCCATTACTACCAATAACCCCCATTACTACCAATACACCCCCATTACTACCAATACCCCCCCATTACTACCAATATCCCCCATTACTATCAATACCCCCCATTATTACCAATACCCCCCATTACTACCAATACCTCCCCATTACTACCAATACCCCCCCATTACTACCAATACCCCCCATTACTACCAATACCCCCCCCATTACTACCAATACCCCCCATTACTACCAATACGCCCCCATTACTACCAATACCCCCCATTACTACCAATACCCATCCATTACTACCAATACCCCCCATTACTACCAATACCCATCCATTACTACCAATACCCCCCCATTACTACCAATACCCCCCATTACTACCCTAACCCTAACCCTAACAGGGAAAAAACTCCATAAGATCAAATGAACTTTATCAAGGATAATGGCTATCTGGTATATTTCAAACTAAAGGGAGCATGAAATGACATTTAAAATCTTACAGACTGCAAAATTATATTTCTAAACATTTTCTTTTTTTTTAATTAACAAAACCAAATTCTCTAATAAACATTCAATCTTGAGACAAAAACCCAAACCCTACTTATCCTGGTACACTTTAACTTAAGGAGAGCACCAAATGAAATTTCAAACCTAACAAAGCTACACAATCCTTTGTTGGGAAAACCCGAACCCTAACCCTAACCCTGTAAACATATCTTCTTGAGGAGAGCATCAAAAGGATTAAAAAAATCTTATAATGTAAGCAATTGCGTTGTTGAAAAAATATACATATAAAACCCAAACATGCAGAGGACTACTTTCCTTTTAAAAGACATTTATTCTTGAGAAGAATGCAAAAACACATACATTTTGTAGCCTATGTAATACTTTACTAAGTTGCGATAATATATACCCTATCAAGGAAAAAAAAACTCTCTAAGATCACATGAACTTTGTCAATGATAATCGCTACCTGGTATATTTCAAACTAAAAGGAGCATGAAATGACATTTAAAATCTCACAGACTGCAAAATTACATTCCTAAACATTTTTTTTTTTTTCATTGACAAAACCAAACTCTCTAATAAACATTCAATCTTGAGACAAAAACCCAAACCCTACTTATCCTGGTACATTTCAACTTAAGGAGAGCAAAAAATGAAATTTCAAACCTAACAAAGCTACACAATCCTTTGTTGGGAAAACCCTAACCCTAACCCTAACCCTAACCCTAACCCTAACCCTAACCCTAACCCTAACCCTAACCCTAACCCTAACCCTAACCCTAACCCTAACCCTAACCCTAACCCTAACCCTAACCCTAACCCTAACCCTAACCCTAACCCTAACCCTAAATCCTAACCCTGTCCCATGTAAACATATCTTCTTGAGGAGAGCATCAAAAGGAACAAAAAATCTTATAATGTAAGCAATTGCGTTGTTGAAAAAATATACATATAAAACCCAAACATGCAGGGGACTACTTTCCTTTTAAAAGACATTTATTCTTGAGAAGAATGCAAAAACACATTCATTTTGTAGCCTATGTAATACTTTACTAAATTGCGATAATATATACCCTAACAGGGAAAAAACTCCATAAGATCAAATGAACCTTATCAAGGATAATGGCTACCTGGTATATTTCTAACTAAAGGGAGCATGAAATGACATTTAAAATCTTACAGACTGCAAAATTATATTTCTAAACATTTTCTTTTTTTTTTTTCATTAACAGAGCCAAACTCTCTAATAAACATTCAATCTTGAGACAAAAACCCAAACCCTACTTATCCTGGTACATTTCAACTTAAGGAGAGCACCAATTGACATTTCAAATCTTACAAGCTACACAATCCTTTATTGGGGAAACCCTGACCCTGACCCTGACCCTGACCCTGACCCTGACCCTGACCCTGACCCTGACCCTGACCCTGACCCTGACCCTGACCCTGACCCTGACCCTGACCCTGACCCTGACCCTGACCCTGACCCTGACCCTGACCCTGACCCTGACCCTGACCCTGACCCTGACCCTGACCCTGACCCTGACCCTGACCCTGACCCTAAATCCTAACCCTGTCCCATGTAAACATATCTTCTTGAGGAGAGCATCAAAAGGAATGAAAAATCTTATAATGTAAGCAATTGCGTTGTTGAAAAAATATACATATAAAACCCAAACATGCAGGGGACTACTTTCCTTTTAAAAGACATTTATTCTTGAGAAGAATGCAAAAATACATACATTTTGTAGCCTATGTAATACTTTACTAAATTGCGATAATATATACCCTAACAGGGAAAAAACTCCATAAGATCAAATGAACCTTATCAAGGATAATGGCTACCTGGTATATTTCAAACTAAAGGGAGCATGAAATGACATTTAAAATCTTACAGACTGCAAATTTATATTTCTAAACATTTTCTTCTTTTTTTTTTTTCATTAACAAAACCAAACTTTCTAATAAACATTCAATCTTGAGACAAAAACCCAAACCCTACTTATCCTGGTACAATTTAACGTAAGGAGAGCACCAAATGAAATTTCAAACCTAACAAAGCTACACAATCCTTTATTGGGAAAACCCTAACCCTAACCCCGAACCCTAACCCTAAATCCTAACCCTGTCCCATGTAAACATATCTTCTTGAGGAGAGCATCAAAGGAATGAAAAATCTTATAATGTAAGCAATTGCGTTGTTGAAAAAAGTATACATATAAAACCCAAACATGCAGGGGACTACTTTCCTTTTAAAAGACATTTATTCTTGAGAAGAATGCAAAAATACATACATTTTGTAGCCTATGTAATACTTTACTAAATTGCGATAATATATACCCTAACAGGGAAAAAACTCCATAAGATCAAATGAACCTTATCAAGGATAATGGCTATCTGGTATATTTCAAACTAAAGGGAGCATGAAATGACATTTAAAATCTTGCAGACTGCTAAATTATATTCCTAAACATTTTCCTTGTTTTTTTTTTCATTAACAAAACTAAAATCTCTAATAAACATTCAATCTTGAGACAAAAACCCAAACCCTACTTATCCTGGTACATTTCAACTTAAGGAGAGCACCAATTGACATTTCAAATCTTACAAGCTACACAATCCTTTATTGGGGAAACCCTAACCCTAACCCTAACCCTAACCCTAACCCTAACCCTAACCCTAACCCTAACCCTAACCCTAACCCTAACCCTAACCCTAACCCTAACCCTAACCCTAACCCTAACCCTAACCCTAACCCTAACCCTGTCCCATGTAAACATATCTTCTTGAGGAGAGCATCAAAAGGAATGAAAAATCTTATAATGTAAGCAATTGCGTTGTTGAAAAAATATACATATAAAACCCAAACATGCAGGGGACTACTTTCCTTTTAAAAGACATTTATTCTTGAGAAGAATGCAAAAACACATACATTTTATAGCCTATGTAATACTTTACTAAATTGCGATAATATATACCCTAACAGAGAAAAAACTCCATAAGATCAAATGAACCTTATTAAGGATAATGGCTACCTGGTATATTTCAAACTAAAGGGAGCATGAAATGACATTTAAAATCTTACAGACTGCAAATTTATATTTCTAAACATTTTCTTTTTTTTTTTTCATTAACAAAACCAAACTCTCTATTAAACATTCAATCTTGAGACAAAAACCCAAACCCTACTTATCCTGGTACACTTTAACTTAAGGAGAGCACCAAATGAAATTTCAAACCTAACAAAGCTACACAATCCTTTATTGGGAAAACCCTAACCCTAACCCTAACCCTAACCCTAACCCTAACCCTAACCCTAACCCTAACCCTAACCCTAACCCTAACCCTAACCCTAACCCTAACCCTAACCCTAACCCTAACCCTAACCCTAACCCTAACCCTAACCCTAACCCTAACCCTAACCCTAACCCTAACCCTAACCCTAACCCTGTCCCATGTAAACATATCTTCTTGAGGAGAGCATCAAAAGGAACAAAAAATCTTATATTGTAAGCAATTGCGTTGTTGAAAAAATATACATATAAAACCCAAACATGCAGGGGACTACTTTCCTTTTAAAAGACATTTATTCTTGAGAAGAATGCAAAAACACATACATTTTGTAGCCTATGTAATACTTTACTAAATTGCGATAATATATACCCTAACAGGGAAAAAACTCCATAAGATCAAATGAACCTTATCAAGGATAATGGCTACCTGGTATATTTCAAACTAAAGGGAGCATGAAATGACATTTAAAATCTTACAGACTGCAAATTTATATTTCTAAACATTTTCTTTTTTTTTTTTTTCATTAACAAAACCAAACTTTCTAATAAACATTCAATCTTGAGACAAAAACCCAAACCCTACTTATCCTGGTACAATTTAACTTAAGGAGAGCACCAAATGAAATTTCAAACCTAACAAAGCTACACAATCCTTTATTGGGAAAACCCTAACCCTAACCCTAACCCCGAACCCTAACCCTAACCCTAAATCCTAACCCTGTCCCATGTAAACATATCTTCTTGAGGAGAGCATCAAAGGAATGAAAAATCTTATAATGTAAGCAATTGCGTTGTTGAAAAAATATACATATAAAACCCAAACATGCAGGGGACTACTTTCCTTTTAAAAGACATTTATTCTTGAGAAGAATGCAAAAATACATACATTTTGTAGCCTATGTAATACTTTACTAAATTGCGATAATATATACCCTAACAGGGAAAAAACTCCATAAGATCAAATGAACCTTCTCAAGGATAATGGCTATCTGGTATATTTCAAACTAAAGGGAGCATGAAATGACATTTAAAAGCTTACAGACTGCAAAATTATATTTCTAAACATTTTCTTTTTTTTTTTTCATTAACAGAGCCAAACTCTCTAATAAACATTCAATCTTGAGACAAAAACCCAAACCCTACTTATCCTGGTACATTTCAACTTAAGGAGAGCACCAATTGACATTTCAAATCTTACAAGCTACACAATCCTTTATTGGGGAAACCCTAACCCTAACCCTAACCCTAACCCTAACCCTAACCCTAACCCTAACAAAAAATCTTATAATGTAAGCAATTGCGTTGTTGCAAAAATATACATATAAAACCCAAACATGCAGGGGACTACTTTCCTTTTAAAAGACATTTATTCTTGAGAAGAATGCAAAAATACATACATTTTGTAGCCTATGTAATACTTTACTAAATTGCGATAATATATACCCTTACAGGGAAAAAACTCCATAAGATCAAATGAACCTTATCAAGGATAATGGCTATCTGGTATATTTCAAACTAAAGGGAGCATGAAATGACATTTAAAAGCTTACAGACTGCAAAATTATATTTCTAAACATTTTCTTTTTTTTTTTTCATTAACAGAGCCAAACTCTCTAATAAACATTCAATCTTGAGACAAAAACCCAAACCCTACTTATCCTGGTACATTTCAACTTAAGGAGAGCACCAATTGACATTTCAAATCTTACAAGCTACACAATCCTTTATTGGGGAAACCCTAACCCTAACCCTAACCCTAACCCTAACCCTAACCCTAACCCTAACCCTAACCCTAACCCTAACCCTAACCCTAACCCTAACCCTAACCCTAACCCTAACCCTAACCCTAACCCTAACCCTAACCCTAACCCTAACCCTAACCCTAACCCTAACCCTAACCCTAACCCTAACCCTAACCATGTCCCATGTAAACATATCTTCTTGAGGAGAGCATCAAAAGGAATGAAAAATCTTATAATGTAAGCAATTGCGTTGTTGAAAAAATATACATATAAAACCCAAACATGCAGGGGACTACTTTCCTTTTAAAAGACATTTATTCTTGAGAAGAATGCAAAAACACATACATTTTATAGCCTATGTAATACTTTACTAAATTGCGATAATATATACCCTAACAGAGAAAAAACTCCATAAGATCAAATGAACCTTATTAAGGATAATGGCTACTTGGTATATTTCAAACTAAAGGGAGCATGAAATGACATTTAAAATCTTACAGACTGCAAATTTATATTTCTAAACATTTTCTTTTTTTTTTTTCATTAACAAAACCAAACTCTCTATTAAACATTCAATCTTGAGACAAAAACCCAAACCCTACTTATCCTGGTACACTTTAACTTAAGGAGAGCACCAAATGAAATTTCAAACCTAACAAAGCTACACAATCCTTTATTGGGAAAACCCTAGCCCTAGCCCTAGCCCTAGCCCTAGCCCTAGCCCTAGCCCTAGCCCTAGCCCTAGCCCTAGCCCTAGCCCTAGCCCTAGCCCTAGCCCTAGCCCTAGCCCTAGCCCTAGCCCTAACCCTAACCCTAACCCTAACCCTAACCCTAACCCTAACCCTAACCCTAACCCTAACCCTAACCCTAACCCTAACCCTAACCCTAACCCTAACCCTAACCCTAACCCTAACCCTAACCCTAACCCTAACCCTAACCATGTCCCATGTAAACATATCTTCTTGAGGAGAGCATCAAAAGGAATGAAAAATCTTATAATGTAAGCAATTGCGTTGTTGAAAAAATATACATATAAAACCCAAACATGCAGGGGACTACTTTCCTTTTAAAAGACATTTATTCTTGAGAAGAATGCAAAAACACATACATTTTATAGCCTATGTAATACTTTACTAAATTGCGATAATATATACCCTAACAGAGAAAAAACTCCATAAGATCAAATGAACCTTATTAAGGATAATGGCTACTTGGTATATTTCAAACTAAAGGGAGCATGAAATGACATTTAAAATCTTACAGACTGCAAATTTATATTTCTAAACATTTTCTTTTTTTTTTTTCATTAACAAAACCAAACTCTCTATTAAACATTCAATCTTGAGACAAAAACCCAAACCCTACTTATCCTGGTACACTTTAACTTAAGGAGAGCACCAAATGAAATTTCAAACCTAACAAAGCTACACAATCCTTTATTGGGAAAACCCTAGCCCTAGCCCTAGCCCTAGCCCTAGCCCTAGCCCTAGCCCTAGCCCTAGCCCTAGCCCTAGCCCTAGCCCTAGCCCTAGCCCTAGCCCTAGCCCTAGCCCTAGCCCTAGCCCTAGCCCTAGCCCTAGCCCTAGCCCTAGCCCTAGCCCTAGCCCTAGCCCTAGCCCTAGCCCTAGCCCTAGCCCTAGCCCTAGCCCTAGCCCTAGCCCTAGCCCTAGCCCTAGCCCTAGCCCTAGCCCTAGCCCTAGCCCTAGCCCTAGCCCTAGCCCTAGCCCTAGCCCTAGCCCTAGCCCTAGCCCTAGCCCTAGCCCTAGCCCTAGCCCTAGCCCTAGCCCTAGCCCTAGCCCTAGCCCTAGCCCTAGCCCTAGCCCTAGCCCTAGCCCTAGCCCTAGCCCTAGCCCTAGCCCTAGCCCTAGCCCTAGCCCTAGCCCTAGCCCTAGCCCTAGCCCTAGCCCTAGCCCTAGCCCTAGCCCTAGCCCTAGCCCTAGCCCTAGCCCTAGCCCTAGCCCTAGCCCTAGCCCTAGCCCTAGCCCTAGCCCTAGCCCTAGCCCTAGCCCTAGCCCTAGCCCTAGCCCTAGCCCTAGCCCTAACCCTAACCCTAACCCTAACCCTAACCCTAACCCTAACCCTAACCCTAACCCTAACCCTAACCCTAACCCTAACCCTAACCCTAACCCTAACCCTAACCCTAACCCTAACCCTAACCCTAACCCTAACCCTAACCCTGTCCCATGTAAACATATCTTCTTGAGGAGAGCATCAAAAGGAATGAAAAATCTTATAATGTAAGCAATTGCGTTGTTGAAAAAATATACATATAAAACCCAAACATGCAGGGGACTACTTTCCTTTTAAAAGACATTTATTCTTGAGAAGAATGCAAAAACACATACATTTTATAGCCTATGTAATACTTTACTAAATTGCGATAATATATACCCTAACAGAGAAAAAACTCCATAAGATCAAATGAACCTTATTAAGGATAATGGCTACCTGGTATATTTCAAAC
Organism: Hyla sarda; assembly: GCF_029499605.1. NCBI lineage: Eukaryota > Metazoa > Chordata > Amphibia > Anura > Hylidae > Hyla > Hyla sarda. Next base: position 12,426 of record NW_026610766.1, read on the forward strand.
TAAAGGGAGCATGAAATGACATTTAAAATCTTACAGACTGCAAATTTATATTTCTAAACATTTTCTTTTTTTTTTTTCATTAACAAAACCAAACTCTCTATTAAACATTCAATCTTGAGACAAAAACCCAAACCCTACTTATCCTGGTACACTTTAACTTAAGGAGAGCACCAAATGAAATTTCAAACCTAACAAAGCTACACAATCCTTTATTGGGAAAACCCTAACCCTAACCCTAACCCTAACCCTAACCCTAACCCTAACCCTAACCCTAACCCTAACCCTAACCCTAACCCTAACCCTAACCCTAACCCTAACCCTAACCCTAACCCTAACCCTAACCCTAACCCTAACCCTAACCCTAACCCTAACCCTGTCCCATGTAAACATATCTTCTTGAGGAGAGCATCAAAAGGAACAAAAAATCTTATATTGTAAGCAATTGCGTTGTTGAAAAAATATACATATAAAACCCAAACATGCAGGGGACTACTTTCCTTTTAAAAGACATTTATTCTTGAGAAGAATGCAAAAACACATACATTTTGTAGCCTATGTAATACTTTACTAAATTGCGATAATATATACCCTAACAGGGAAAAAACTCCATAAGATCAAATGAACCTTATCAAGGATAATGGCTACCTGGTATATTTCAAACTAAAGGGAGCATGAAATGACATTTAAAATCTTACAGACTGCAAATTTATATTTCTAAACATTTTCTTTTTTTTTTTTTTCATTAACAAAACCAAACTTTCTAATAAACATTCAATCTTGAGACAAAAACCCAAACCCTACTTATCCTGGTACAATTTAACTTAAGGAGAGCACCAAATGAAATTTCAAACCTAACAAAGCTACACAATCCTTTATTGGGAAAACCCTAACCCTAACCCTAACCCCGAACCCTAACCCTAACCCTAAATCCTAACCCTGTCCCATGTAAACATATCTTCTTGAGGAGAGCATCAAAGGAATGAAAAATCTTATAATGTAAGCAATTGCGTTGTTGAAAAAATATACATATAAAACCCAAACATGCAGGGGACTACTTTCCTTTTAAAAGACATTTATTCTTGAGAAGAATGCAAAAATACATACATTTTGTAGCCTATGTAATACTTTACTAAATTGCGATAATATATACCCTAACAGGGAAAAAACTCCATAAGATCAAATGAACCTTCTCAAGGATAATGGCTATCTGGTATATTTCAAACTAAAGGGAGCATGAAATGACATTTAAAAGCTTACAGACTGCAAAATTATATTTCTAAACATTTTCTTTTTTTTTTTTCATTAACAGAGCCAAACTCTCTAATAAACATTCAATCTTGAGACAAAAACCCAAACCCTACTTATCCTGGTACATTTCAACTTAAGGAGAGCACCAATTGACATTTCAAATCTTACAAGCTACACAATCCTTTATTGGGGAAACCCTAACCCTAACCCTAACCCTAACCCTAACCCTAACCCTAACCCTAACCCTAACAAAAAATCTTATAATGTAAGCAATTGCGTTGTTGCAAAAATATACATATAAAACCCAAACATGCAGGGGACTACTTTCCTTTTAAAAGACATTTATTCTTGAGAAGAATGCAAAAATACATACATTTTGTAGCCTATGTAATACTTTACTAAATTGCGATAATATATACCCTTACAGGGAAAAAACTCCATAAGATCAAATGAACCTTATCAAGGATAATGGCTATCTGGTATATTTCAAACTAAAGGGAGCATGAAATGACATTTAAAAGCTTACAGACTGCAAAATTATATTTCTAAACATTTTCTTTTTTTTTTTTCATTAACAGAGCCAAACTCTCTAATAAACATTCAATCTTGAGACAAAAACCCAAACCCTACTTATCCTGGTACATTTCAACTTAAGGAGAGCACCAATTGACATTTCAAATCTTACAAGCTACACAATCCTTTATTGGGGAAACCCTAACCCTAACCCTAACCCTAACCCTAACCCTAACCCTAACCCTAACCCTAACCCTAACCCTAACCCTAACCCTAACCCTAACCCTAACCCTAACCCTAACCCTAACCCTAACCCTAACCCTAACCATGTCCCATGTAAACATATCTTCTTGAGGAGAGCATCAAAAGGAATGAAAAATCTTATAATGTAAGCAATTGCGTTGTTGAAAAAATATACATATAAAACCCAAACATGCAGGGGACTACTTTCCTTTTAAAAGACATTTATTCTTGAGAAGAATGCAAAAACACATACATTTTATAGCCTATGTAATACTTTACTAAATTGCGATAATATATACCCTAACAGAGAAAAAACTCCATAAGATCAAATGAACCTTATTAAGGATAATGGCTACTTGGTATATTTCAAACTAAAGGGAGCATGAAATGACATTTAAAATCTTACAGACTGCAAATTTATATTTCTAAACATTTTCTTTTTTTTTTTTCATTAACAAAACCAAACTCTCTATTAAACATTCAATCTTGAGACAAAAACCCAAACCCTACTTATCCTGGTACACTTTAACTTAAGGAGAGCACCAAATGAAATTTCAAACCTAACAAAGCTACACAATCCTTTATTGGGAAAACCCTAGCCCTAGCCCTAGCCCTAGCCCTAGCCCTAGCCCTAGCCCTAGCCCTAGCCCTAGCCCTAGCCCTAGCCCTAGCCCTAGCCCTAGCCCTAGCCCTAGCCCTAACCCTAACCCTAACCCTAACCCTAACCCTAACCCTAACCCTAACCCTAACCCTAACCCTAACCCTAACCCTAACCCTAACCCTAACCCTAACCCTAACCCTAACCCTAACCCTAACCCTAACCATGTCCCATGTAAACATATCTTCTTGAGGAGAGCATCAAAAGGAATGAAAAATCTTATAATGTAAGCAATTGCGTTGTTGAAAAAATATACATATAAAACCCAAACATGCAGGGGACTACTTTCCTTTTAAAAGACATTTATTCTTGAGAAGAATGCAAAAACACATACATTTTATAGCCTATGTAATACTTTACTAAATTGCGATAATATATACCCTAACAGAGAAAAAACTCCATAAGATCAAATGAACCTTATTAAGGATAATGGCTACTTGGTATATTTCAAACTAAAGGGAGCATGAAATGACATTTAAAATCTTACAGACTGCAAATTTATATTTCTAAACATTTTCTTTTTTTTTTTTCATTAACAAAACCAAACTCTCTATTAAACATTCAATCTTGAGACAAAAACCCAAACCCTACTTATCCTGGTACACTTTAACTTAAGGAGAGCACCAAATGAAATTTCAAACCTAACAAAGCTACACAATCCTTTATTGGGAAAACCCTAGCCCTAGCCCTAGCCCTAGCCCTAGCCCTAGCCCTAGCCCTAGCCCTAGCCCTAGCCCTAGCCCTAGCCCTAGCCCTAGCCCTAGCCCTAGCCCTAGCCCTAGCCCTAGCCCTAGCCCTAGCCCTAGCCCTAGCCCTAGCCCTAGCCCTAGCCCTAGCCCTAGCCCTAGCCCTAGCCCTAGCCCTAGCCCTAGCCCTAGCCCTAGCCCTAGCCCTAGCCCTAGCCCTAGCCCTAGCCCTAGCCCTAGCCCTAGCCCTAGCCCTAGCCCTAGCCCTAGCCCTAGCCCTAGCCCTAGCCCTAGCCCTAGCCCTAGCCCTAGCCCTAGCCCTAGCCCTAGCCCTAGCCCTAGCCCTAGCCCTAGCCCTAGCCCTAGCCCTAGCCCTAGCCCTAGCCCTAGCCCTAGCCCTAGCCCTAGCCCTAGCCCTAGCCCTAGCCCTAGCCCTAGCCCTAGCCCTAGCCCTAGCCCTAGCCCTAGCCCTAGCCCTAGCCCTAGCCCTAGCCCTAGCCCTAGCCCTAGCCCTAGCCCTAGCCCTAGCCCTAGCCCTAGCCCTAGCCCTAGCCCTAGCCCTAGCCCTAGCCCTAGCCCTAGCCCTAGCCCTAGCCCTAGCCCTAGCCCTAGCCCTAGCCCTAGCCCTAGCCCTAGCCCTAGCCCTAGCCCTAGCCCTAGCCCTAGCCCTAGCCCTAGCCCTAGCCCTAGCCCTAGCCCTAGCCCTAGCCCTAGCCCTAGCCCTAGCCCTAGCCCTAGCCCTAGCCCTAGCCCTAGCCCTAGCCCTAGCCCTAGCCCTAGCCCTAGCCCTAGCCCTAGCCCTAGCCCTAGCCCTAGCCCTAGCCCTAGCCCTAGCCCTAGCCCTAGCCCTAGCCCTAGCCCTAGCCCTAGCCCTAGCCCTAGCCCTAGCCCTAGCCCTAGCCCTAGCCCTAGCCCTAGCCCTAGCCCTAGCCCTAGCCCTAGCCCTAGCCCTAGCCCTAGCCCTAGCCCTAGCCCTAGCCCTAGCCCTAGCCCTAGCCCTAGCCCTAGCCCTAGCCCTAGCCCTAGCCCTAGCCCTAGCCCTAGCCCTAGCCCTAGCCCTAGCCCTAGCCCTAGCCCTAGCCCTAGCCCTAGCCCTAGCCCTAGCCCTAGCCCTAGCCCTAGCCCTAGCCCTAGCCCTAGCCCTAGCCCTAGCCCTAGCCCTAGCCCTAGCCCTAGCCCTAGCCCTAGCCCTAGCCCTAGCCCTAGCCCTAGCCCTAGCCCTAGCCCTAGCCCTAGCCCTAGCCCTAGCCCTAGCCCTAGCCCTAGCCCTAGCCCTAGCCCTAGCCCTAGCCCTAGCCCTAGCCCTAGCCCTAGCCCTAGCCCTAGCCCTAGCCCTAGCCCTAGCCCTAGCCCTAGCCCTAGCCCTAGCCCTAGCCCTAGCCCTAGCCCTAGCCCTAGCCCTAGCCCTAGCCCTAGCCCTAGCCCTAGCCCTAGCCCTAGCCCTAGCCCTAGCCCTAGCCCTAGCCCTAGCCCTAGCCCTAGCCCTAGCCCTAGCCCTAGCCCTAGCCCTAGCCCTAGCCCTAGCCCTAGCCCTAGCCCTAGCCCTAGCCCTAGCCCTAGCCCTAGCCCTAGCCCTAGCCCTAGCCCTAGCCCTAGCCCTAGCCCTAGCCCTAGCCCTAGCCCTAGCCCTAGCCCTAGCCCTAGCCCTAGCCCTAGCCCTAGCCCTAGCCCTAGCCCTAGCCCTAGCCCTAGCCCTAGCCCTAGCCCTAGCCCTAGCCCTAGCCCTAGCCCTAGCCCTAGCCCTAGCCCTAGCCCTAGCCCTAGCCCTAGCCCTAGCCCTAGCCCTAGCCCTAGCCCTAGCCCTAGCCCTAGCCCTAGCCCTAGCCCTAGCCCTAGCCCTAGCCCTAGCCCTAGCCCTAGCCCTAGCCCTAGCCCTAGCCCTAGCCCTAGCCCTAGCCCTAGCCCTAGCCCTAGCCCTAGCCCTAGCCCTAGCCCTAGCCCTAGCCCTAGCCCTAGCCCTAGCCCTAGCCCTAGCCCTAGCCCTAGCCCTAGCCCTAGCCCTAGCCCTAGCCCTAGCCCTAGCCCTAGCCCTAGCCCTAGCCCTAGCCCTAGCCCTAGCCCTAGCCCTAGCCCTAGCCCTAGCCCTAGCCCTAGCCCTAGCCCTAGCCCTAGCCCTAGCCCTAGCCCTAGCCCTAGCCCTAGCCCTAGCCCTAGCCCTAGCCCTAGCCCTAGCCCTAGCCCTAGCCCTAGCCCTAGCCCTAGCCCTAGCCCTAGCCCTAGCCCTAGCCCTAGCCCTAGCCCTAGCCCTAGCCCTAGCCCTAGCCCTAGCCCTAGCCCTAGCCCTAGCCCTAGCCCTAGCCCTAGCCCTAGCCCTAGCCCTAGCCCTAGCCCTAGCCCTAGCCCTAGCCCTAGCCCTAGCCCTAGCCCTAGCCCTAGCCCTAGCCCTAGCCCTAGCCCTAGCCCTAGCCCTAGCCCTAGCCCTAGCCCTAGCCCTAGCCCTAGCCCTAGCCCTAGCCCTAGCCCTAGCCCTAGCCCTAGCCCTAGCCCTAGCCCTAGCCCTAGCCCTAGCCCTAGCCCTAGCCCTAGCCCTAGCCCTAGCCCTAGCCCTAGCCCTAGCCCTAGCCCTAGCCCTAGCCCTAGCCCTAGCCCTAGCCCTAGCCCTAGCCCTAGCCCTAGCCCTAGCCCTAGCCCTAGCCCTAGCCCTAGCCCTAGCCCTAGCCCTAGCCCTAGCCCTAGCCCTAGCCCTAGCCCTAGCCCTAGCCCTAGCCCTAGCCCTAGCCCTAGCCCTAGCCCTAGCCCTAGCCCTAGCCCTAGCCCTAGCCCTAGCCCTAGCCCTAGCCCTAGCCCTAGCCCTAGCCCTAGCCCTAGCCCTAGCCCTAGCCCTAGCCCTAGCCCTAGCCCTAGCCCTAGCCCTAGCCCTAGCCCTAGCCCTAGCCCTAGCCCTAGCCCTAGCCCTAGCCCTAGCCCTAGCCCTAGCCCTAGCCCTAGCCCTAGCCCTAGCCCTAGCCCTAGCCCTAGCCCTAGCCCTAGCCCTAGCCCTAGCCCTAGCCCTAGCCCTAGCCCTAGCCCTAGCCCTAGCCCTAACCCTAACCCTGTCCCATGTAAACATATCTTCTTGAGGAGAGCATCAAAAGGAACAAAAAATCTTATAATGTAAGCAATTGCGTTGTTGAAAAAATATACATATAAAACCCAAACATGCAGGGGACTACTTTCCTTTTAAAAGACATTTATTCTTGAGAAGAATGCAAAAACACATACATTTTGTAGCCTATGTAATACTTTACTAAATTGCGATAATATATACCCTAACAGGGAAAAAACTCCATAAGATCAAATGAACCTTATCAAGGATAATGGCTACCTGGTATATTTCAAACTAAAGGGAGCATGAAATGACATTTAAAATCTTACAGACTGCAAATTTATATTTCTAAACATTTTCTTTTTTTTTTTTTTCATTAACAAAACCAAACTTTCTAATAAACATTCAATCTTGAGACAAAAACCCAAACCCTACTTATCCTGGTACAATTTAACTTAAGGAGAGCACCAAATGAAATTTCAAACCTAACAAAGCTACACAATCCTTTATTGGGAAAACCCTAACCCTAACCCTAACCCCGAACCCTAACCCTAAATCCTAACCCTGTCCCATGTAAACATATCTTCTTGAGGAGAGCATCAAAGGAATGAAAAATCTTATAATGTAAGCAATTGCGTTGTTGAAAAAATATACATATAAAACCCAAACATGCAGGGGACTACTTTCCTTTTAAAAGACATTTATTCTTGAGAAGAATGCAAAAATACATACATTTTGTAGCCTATGTAATACTTTACTAAATTGCGATAATATATACCCTAACAGGGAAAAAACTCCATAAGATCAAATGAACCTTATCAAGGATAATGGCTATCTGGTATATTTCAAACTAAAGGGAGCATGAAATGACATTTAAAAGCTTACAGACTGCAAAATTATATTTCTAAACATTTTCTTTTTTTTTTTTTCATTAACAGAGCCAAACTCTCTAATAAACATTCAATCTTGAGACAAAAACCCAAACCCTACTTATCCTGGTACATTTCAACTTAAGGAGAGCACCAATTGACATTTCAAATCTTACAAGCTACACAATCCTTTATTGGGGAAACCCTAACCCTAACCCTAACCCTAACCCTAACCCTAACCCTAACCCTAACCCTAACCCTAACCCTAACCCTAACCCTAACCCTAACCCTAACCCTAACCCTAACCCTAACCCTAACCCTAACCCTAACCCTAACCCTAACCCTAACCCTAACCCTAACCCTAACCCTAACCCTAACCCTAACCCTGTCCCATGTAAACATATCTTCTTGAGGAGAGCATCAAAAGGAATGAAAAATCTTATAATGTAAGCAATTGCGTTGTTGAAAAAATATACATATAAAACCCAAACATGCAGGGGACTACTTTCCTTTTAAAAGACATTTATTCTTGAGAAGAATGCAAAAACACATACATTTTGTAGCCTATGTAATACTTTACTAAATTGCGATAATATATATCCTAACAGGGAAAAAAACTCCATAAGATCAAATGAACCTTATCAAGGATAATGGCTACCTGGTATATTTCAAACTAAAGGGAGCATGAAATGACATTTAAAATCTTACAGACTGCAAAATTATATTTCTAAACATTTTCTTTTTTTTTTTTTTCATTAACAAAACCAAACTCTCTAATAAACATTCAATCTTGAGACAAAAACCCAAACCCTACTTATCCTGGTACACTTTAACTTAAGGAGAGCACCAAATGAAATTTCAAACCTAACAAAGCTACACAATCCTTTATTGGGAAAACCCTAACCCTAACCCTAACCCTAACCCTAACCCTAACCCTAACCCTAACCCTAACCCTAACCCTAACCCTAACCCTAACCCTAACCCTAACCCTAACCCTAACCCTAACCCTAACCCTAACCCTAACCCTAACCCTAACCCTAACCCTAACCCTAACCCTAACCCTAACCCTAACCCTGTCCCATGTAAACATATCTTCTTGAGGAGAGCATCAAAAGGAATGAAAAATCTTATAATGTAAGCAATTGCGTTGTTGAAAAAATATACATATAAAACCCAAACATGCAGGGGACTACTTTCCTTTTAAAAGACATTTATTCTTGAGAAGAATGCAAAAACACATACATTTTGTAGCCTATGTAATACTTTACTAAATTGCGATAATATATATCCTAACAGGGAAAAAAACTCCATAAGATCAAATGAACCTTATCAAGGATAATGGCTACCTGGTATATTTCAAACTAAAGGGAGCATGAAATGACATTTAAAATCTTACAGACTGCAAAATTATATTTCTAAACATTTTCTTTTTTTTTTTTTTCATTAACAAAACCAAACTCTCTAATAAACATTCAATCTTGAGACAAAAACCCAAACCCTACTTATCCTGGTACACTTTAACTTAAGGAGAGCACCAAATGAAATTTCAAACCTAACAAAGCTACACAATCCTTTATTGGGAAAACCCTAAAACCCTAACCCTAACCCTAACCCTAACCCTAACCCTAACCCTAACCCTAACCCTAACCCTAACCCTAACCCTAACCCTAACCCTAACCCTAACCCTAACCCTAACCCTAACCCTAACCCTAACCCTAACCCTAACCCTAACCCTAACCCTAACCCTAACCCTAACCCTAACCCTAACCCTGTCCCATGTAAACATATCTTCTTGAGGAGAGCATCAAAAGGAATGAAAAATCTTATAATGTAAGCAATTGCGTTGTTGAAAAAGTATACATATAAAACCCAAACATGCAGAGGACTACTTTCCTTTTAAAAGACATTTATTCTTGAGAAGAATGCAAAAACACATACATTTTGTAGCCTATGTAATACTTTACTAAGTTGCGATAATATATACCCTAACAGGGAAAAAACTCCATAAGATCAAATGAACCTTATCAAGGATAATGGCTATCTGGTATATTTCAAACTAAAGAGAGCATGAAATGACATTTAAAATCTTGCAGACTGCTAAATTATATTCCTAAACATTTTCCTTTTTTTTTTTTTTCATTAACATAACTAAAATCTCTAATAAACATTCAATCTTGAGACAAAATCCCAAACCAATACCCCCCCCATTACTACCAATACCCCCCCCATTACTGCCGATACCCAACCAATACTACCAATACCCCTCCCATTACTAACATCATTACTAGCAATACCCCCCCATTACTACCAATGACCCCCATTATTACCAATACCCCCCCATTACTACCAATACCCCCCATTACTACCAATACCCCCCATTACTACCAATACCCCCCATTACTAACACCATTACTAGCAATACCCCCCATTACTACCAATACCCCCCCATTACTACCAATACTCCCCATTACTTCCAATACCCCCCCCCCATTACTAACACCATTACTAGCAATACCCCCCCCATTACTACCAATACCCCCCCATTACTACCAATACCCCCATTACTACCAATACCCCCAATTACTACCATTACCCCCATTACTAAAAATACCCCCCCATTACTACCAATACCCCCCATTACTACCAATACCCCCCATTACTACCAATACCCCCCATTATTACCAATAACCCCCATTACTACCAATACCCCCCATTACTACCAATACCCCCCATTACTACCAATACCCCCCCATTACTACCAATACCCCCCATTACTACCAATACACCCCCATTAGTACCAATACCCCCCCATTACTACCAATACCCCCCATTACTACCAATACACCCCCATTACTACCAATACCCCCCATTATTACCAATACCACCCATTACTACCAATACCCCCCATTATTACCAATACCCCCCCATTACTACCAATACCCCCCATTACTACCAATACCCCCCATTACTACCAATACCCCCGCATTACTAACATCATTACTAGCAATACCCCCCATTACTACCAATACCCCCCATTACTAACACCATTACTACCAATACACCCCCATTACTACCAATACCCCCCATTACTACCAATACCCCCCATTACTATCAATACCCCCCATTATTACCAATACCCCCCATTACTACCAATACCCCCCCCCATTACTACCAATACCCCCCATTACTACCAATACCCCCCATTACTACCAATACACCCCCATTACTACCAATACCCCCAAATTATTACCAATACCCCCCATTACTACCAATACCCCCCATTATTACCAATACCCCCCCATTACTACCAATACCCCCCATTACTACCAATACCCCCCATTACTACCAATACCCCCGCATTACTAACATCATTACTAGCAATACCCCCCATTACTACCAATACCCCCCATTACTAACACCATTACTACCAATACACCCCCATTACTACCAATACCCCCCATTACTACCAATACCCCCCCATTACTATCAATACCCCCCATTATTACCAATACCCCCCCATTACTACCAATACCCCCAATTACTACCAATAACCCCCATTACTACCAATACAACCCCATTCCTACCATCACCCCCCCATTACTACCAATATCCCCCCATTACTACCAATACCCCCCATTGTTACCAATACCCCCCATTACTACCAATACCCCCCCATTACTACCAATACCCCCCCATTACTACCAATACCCCCCATTACTACCAATACCCCCCATTACTACCAACACCCCCCCATTACTACCAATACCCACCATTACTACCAATACCCCCCCATTACTACCAATACCCCCCCATTACTACCAATACCCCCATTATTACCAATACCCCCCCCATTACTACCAATACCCCCCCATTACTACCAATACCCCCATTATTACCAATACCCCCCCATTACTACCAATACCCCCCATTACTACCAATACCCCCCATTACTACCAATACACCCCCATTACTACCAATACCCCCCATTACTACCAATACCCCCCATTACTACCAATACCCACCATTACTACCAATACCCCCCATTACTACCAATACCCATCCATTACTACCAATACCCCCCATTACTACCAATACCCTCCCATTACTACCAATACCCTCCCATTACTACCAATACCCCCCATTATTACCAATACCCCCCATTACTACCAATATCCCTCCATTACTACCAATACCCCCCCATTACTACCAATACCCCCCATTACTACCAATACACCCATTACTACCAATAACCCCCATTACTACCAATACCCCCCATTACTACCAATAACCCCCATTACTACCAATACACCCCCATTACTACCAATACCCCCCCATTACTACCAATACCCCCCATTACTATCAATACCCCCCATTATTACCAATACCCCCCATTACTACCAATACCTCCCCATTACTACCAATACCCCCCCATTACTACCAATACCCCCCATTACTACCAATACCCCCCATTACTACCAATACCCCCCCATTACTACCAATACCCCCATTACTACCAATACGCCCCCATTACTACCAATACCCCCCATTACTACCAATACCCATCCATTACTACCAATACCCCCCATTACTACCAATACCCATCCATTACTACCAATACCCCCCCATTACTACCAATACCCCCCCATTACTACCAATACCCCCCATTACTACCCTAACCCTAACCGGGAAAAAACTCCATAAGATCAAATGAACTTTATCAAGGATAATGGCTATCTGGTATATTTCAAACTAAAGGGAGCATGAAATGACATTTAAAATCTTACAGACTGCAAAATTATATTTCTAAACATTTTCTTTTTTTTTAATTAACAAAACCAAATTCTCTAATAAACATTCAATCTTGAGACAAAAACCCATACCCTACTTATCCTGGTACACTTTAACTTAAGGAGAGCACCAAATGAAATTTCAAACCTAACAAAGCTACAAAATCCATTGTTGGGAAACCCTAACCCTAACCCTAACCCTAACCCTAACCCTAACCCTAACCCTAACCCTAACCCTAACCCTAACCCTAACCCTAACCCTAACCCTAACCCTAACCCTAACCCTAACCCTAACCCTAACCCTAACCCTAACCCTAACCCTAACCCTAACCCTAACCCTAACCCTAACCCTAAATCCTAACCCTGTCCCATGTAAACATATCTTCTTGAGGAGAGCATCAAAAGGAACAAAAAATCTTATAATGTAAGCAATTGCGTTGTTGAAAAAAATATACATATAAAACCCAAATATGCAGGGGACTACTTTCCTTTTAAAAGACATTTATTCTTGAGAAGAATGCAAAAAACACATACATTTTGTAGCCTATGTAATACTTTACTAAATTGCGATAATATATACCCTAACAGGGAAAAAACTCCATAAGATCAAATGAACATTATCAAGGATAATGGCTACCTGGTATATTTCAAACTAAAGGGAGCATGAAATGACATTTAAAATCTTACAGACTGCAAAATTATATTTCTAAACATTTTCTTTTTTTTTTTTTCATTAACAGAGCCAAACTCTCTAATAAACATTCAATCTTGAGACAAAAACCCAAACCCTACTTATCCTGGTACATTTCAACTTAAGGAGAGCACCAATTGACATTTCAAATCTTACAAGCTACACAATCCTTTATTGGGGAAACCCTAACCCTAACCCTAACCCTAACCCTAACCCTAACCCTAACCCTAACCCTAACCCTAACCCTAACCCTAACCCTAACCCTAACCCTAACCCTAACCCTAACCCTAACCCTAACCCTAACCCTAACCCTAACCCTAACCCTAACCCTAACCCTAACCCTAACCCTAACCCTAACCCTAACCCTAACCCTAACCCTAACCCTAACCCTGTCCCATGTAAACATATCTTCTTGAGGAGAGCATCAAAAGGAATGAAAAATCTTATAATGTAAGCAATTGCGTTGTTGAAAAAATATACATATAAAACCCAAACATGCAGGGGACTACTTTCCTTTTAAAAGACATTTATTCTTGAGAAGAATGCAAAAACACATACATTTTGTAGCCTATGTAATACTTTACTAAATTGCGATAATATATACCCTAACAGGGAAAAAACTCCATAAGATCAAATGAATCTTATTAAGGATAATGGCTACCTGGTATATTTCAAACTAAAGGGAGCATGAAATGACATTTAAAATCTTACAGACTGCAAATTTATATTTCTAAACATTTTCTTTTTTTTTTTTCATTAACAAAACCAAACTCTCTAATAAACATTCAATCTTGAGACAAAAACCCAAACCCTACTTATCCTGGTACACTTTAACTTAAGGAGAGCACCAAATGAAATTTCAAACCTAACAAAGCTACACAATCCTTTATTGGGAAAACCCTAACCCTGACCCTGACCCTGACCCTGACCCTGACCCTGACCCTGACCCTGACCCTGACCCTGACCCTGACCCTGACCCTGACCCTGACCCTGACCCTGACCCTGACCCTGACCCTGACCCTGACCCTGACCCTAACCCTAACCCTAACCCTAACCCTAACCCTAACCCTAACCCTAACCCTAAATCCTAACCCTGTCCCATGTAAACATATCTTCTTGAGGAGAGCATCAAAAGGAATGAAAAATCTTATAATGTAAGCAATTGCGTTGTTGAAAAAATATACATATAAAACCCAAACATGCAGGGGACTATTTTCCTTTTAAAAGACATTTATTCTTGAGAAGAATGCAAAAATACATACATTTTGTAGCCTATGTAATACTTTACTAAATTGCGATAATATATACCCTAACAGGGAAAAAACTCCATAAGATCAAATGAACCTTATCAAGGATAATGGCTACCTGGTATATTTCAAACTAAAGGGAGCATGAAATGACATTTAAAATCTTACAGACTGCAAATTTATATTTCTAAACATTTTCTTTTTCTTTTTTTTCAGTAACAAAACCAAACTTTCTAATAAACATTCAATCTTGAGACAAAAACCCAAACCCTACTTATCCTGGTACAATTTAACTTAAGGAGAGCACCAAATGAAATTTCAAACCTAACAAAGCTACACAATCCTTTATTGGGAAATCCCTAACCCTAACCCCGAACCCTAACCCTAACCCTAAATCCTAACCCTGTCCCATGTAAACATATCTTCTTGAGGAGAGCATCAAAGGAATGAAAAATCTTATAATGTAAGCAATTGCGTTGTTGAAAAAATATACATATAAAACCCAAACATGCAGGGGACTACTTTCCTTTTAAAAGACATTTATTCTTGAGAAGAATGCAAAAATACATACATTTTGTAGCCTATGTAATACTTTACTAAATTGCGATAATATATACCCTAACAGGGAAAAAACTCCATAAGATCAAATGAACCTTATCAAGGATAATGGCTATCTGGTATATTTCAAACTAAAGGGAGCATGAAATGACATTTAAAAGCTTACAGACTGCAAAATTATATTTCTAAACATTTTCTTTTTTTTTTTTTCATTAACAGAGCCAAACTCTCTAATAAACATTCAATCTTGAGACAAAAACCCAAACCCTACTTATCCTGGTACATTTCAACTTAAGGAGAGCACCAATTGACATTTCAAATCTTACAAGCTACACAATCCTTTATTGGGAAAACCCTAACCCTGACCCTGACCCTGACCCTGACCCTGACCCTGACCCTGACCCTGACCCTGACCCTGACCCTGACCCTGACCCTGACCCTGACCCTGACCCTAACCCTGTCCCATGTAAACATATCTTCTTGAGGAGAGCATCAAAAGGAATGAAAAATCTTATAATGTAAGCAATTGCGTTGTTGAAAAAATATACATATAAAACCCAAACATGCAGGGGACTACTTTCCTTTTAAAAGACATTTATTCTTGAGAAGAATGCAAAAACACATACATTTTATAGCCTATGTAATACTTTACTAAATTGCGATAATATATACCCTAACAGAGGAAAAACTCCATAAGATCAAATGAACCTTATTAAGGATAATGGCTACCTGGTATATTTCAAACTAAAGGGAGCGTGAAATGACATTTAAAATCTTACAGACTGCAAATTTATATTTCTAAACATTTTCTTTTTTTTTTTTTCATTAACAAAACCAAACTCTCTATTAAACATTCAATCTTGAGACAAAAACCCAAACCCTACTTATCCTGGTACACTTTAACTTAAGGAGAGCACCAAATGAAATTTCAAACCTAACAAAGCTACACAATCCTTTATTGGGAAAACCCTAACCCTAACCCTAACCCTAACCCTAACCCTAACCCTAACCCTAACCCTAACCCTAACCCTAACCCTAACCCTAACCCTAACCCTAACCCTAACCCTAACCCTAACCCTAACCCTAACCCTAACCCTAACCCTAACCCTAACCCTAACCCTAACCCTAACCCTAACCCTGTCCCATGTAAACATATCTTCTTGAGGAGAGCATCAAAAGGAACAAAAAATCTTATAATGTAAGCAATTGCGTTGTTGAAAAAATATACATATAAAACCCAAACATGCAGGGGACTACTTTCCTTTTAAAAGACATTTATTCTTGAGAAGAATGCAAAAACACATACATTTTGTAGCCTATGTAATACTTTACTAAATTGCGATAATATATACCCTAACAGGGAAAAAACTCCATAAGATCAAATGAACCTTATCAAGGATAATGGCTACCTGGTATATTTCAAACTAAAGGGAGCATGAAATGACATTTAAAATCTTACAGACTGCAAATTTATATTTCTAAACATTTTCTTTTTTTTTTTTTTCATTAACAAACCCAAACTTTCTAATAAACATTCAATCTTGAGACAAAAACCCAAACCCTACTTATCCTGGTACAATTTAACTTAAGGAGAGCACCAAATGAAATTTCAAACCTAACAAAGCTACACAATCCTTTATTGGGAAAACCCTAACCCTAACCCCGAACCCTAACCCTAACCCTAAATCCTAACCCTGTCCCATGTAAACATATCTTCTTGAGGAGAGCATCAAAGGAATGAAAAATCTTATAATGTAAGCAATTGCGTTGTTGAAAAAATATACATATAAAACCCAAACATGCAGGGGACTACTTTCCTTTTAAAAGACATTTATTCTTGAGAAGAATGCAAAAATACATACATTTTGTAGCCTATGTAATACTTTACTAAATTGCGATAATATATACCCTAACAGGGAAAAAACTCCATAAGATCAAATGAACCTTATCAAGGATAATGGCTATCTGGTATATTTCAAACTAAAGGGAGCATGAAATGACATTTAAAAGCTTACAGACTGCAAAATTATATTTCTAAACATTTTCTTTTTTTTTTTTCATTAACAGAGCCAAACTCTCTAATAAACATTCAATCTTGAGACAAAAACCCAAACCCTACTTATCCTGGTACATTTCAACTTAAGGAGAGCATCAATTGACATTTCAAATCTTACAAGCTACACAATCCTTTATTGGGGAAACCCTAACCCTAACCCTAACCCTAACCCTAACCCTAACCCTAACCCTAACCCTAACCCTAACCCTAACCCTAACCCTAACCCTAACCCTAACCCTAACCCTAACCCTAACCCTAACCCTAACCCTAACCCTAACCCTAACCCTAACCCTGTCCCATGTAAACATATCTTCTTGAGGAGAGCATCAAAAGGAATGAAAAATCTTATAATGTAAGCAATTGCGTTGTTGAAAAAACTATACATATAAAACCCAAACATGCAGGGGACTACTTTCCTTTTAAAAGACATTTATTCTTGAGAAGAATGCAAAAACACATACATTTTATAGCCTATGTAATACTTTACTAAATTGCGATAATATATACCCTAACAGAGAAAAAACTCCATAAGATCAAATGAACCTTATTAAGGATAATGGCTACCTGGTATATTTCAAACTAAAGGGAGCATGAAATGACATTTAAAATCTTACAGACTGCAAATTTATATTTCTAAACATTTTCTTTTTTTTTTTTCATTAACAAAACCAAACTCTCTATTAAACATTCAATCTTGAGACAAAAACCCAAACCCTACTTATCCTGGTACACTTTAACTTAAGGAGAGCACCAAATGAAATTTCAAACCTAACAAAGCTACACAATCCTTTATTGGGAAAACCCTAACCCTAACCCTAACCCTAACCCTAACCCTAACCCTAACCCTAACCCTAACCCTAACCCTAACCCTAACCCTAACCCTAACCCTAACCCTAACCCTAACCCTAACCCTAACCCTAACCCTAACCCTAACCCTAACCCTAACCCTAACCCTAACCCTAACCCTAACCCTAACCCTAACCCTAACCCTAACCCTAACCCTGTCCCATGTAAACATATCTTCTTGAGGAGAGCATCAAAAGGAACAAAAAATCTTATAATGTAAGCAATTGCGTTGTTGAAAAAATATACATATAAAACCCAAACATGCAGGGGACTACTTTCCTCTTAAAAGACATTTATTCTTGAGAAGAATGCAAAAATACATACATTTTGTAGCCTATGTAATACTTTACTAAATTGCGATAATATATACCCTAACAGGGAAAAAACTCCATAAGATCAAATGAACCTTATCAAGGATAATGGCTATCTGGTATATTTCAAACTAAAGGGAGCATGAAATGACATTTAAAAGCTTACAGACTGCAAAATTATATTTCTAAACATTTTCTTTTTTTTTTTTCATTAACAGAGCCAAACTCTCTAATAAACATTCAATCTTGAGACAAAAACCCAAACCCTACTTATCCTGGTACATTTCAACTTAAGGAGAGCACCAATTGACATTTCAAATCTTACAAGCTACACAATCCTTTATTGGGGAAACCCTAACCCTAACCCTAACCCTAACCCTAACCCTAACCCTAACCCTAACCCTAACCCTAACCCTAACCCTAACCCTAACCCTAACCCTAACCCTAACCCTAACCCTAACCCTAACCCTAACCCTAACCCTAACCCTAACCCTAACCCTAACCCTAACCCTAACCCTAACCCTAACCCTAACCCTAACCCTAACCCTAACCCTGTCCCATGTAAACATATCTTCTTGAGGAGAGCATCAAAAGGAACAAAAAATCTTATAATATAAGCAATTGCGTTGTTGAAAAAATATACATATAAAACCCAAACATGCAGGGGACTACTTTCCTTTTAAAAGACATTTATTCTTGAGAAGAATGCAAAAACACATACATTTTATAGCCTATGTAATACTTTACTAAATTGCGATAATATATACCCTAACAGAGAAAAAACTCCATAAGATCAAATGAACCTTATCAAGGATAATGGCTACCTGGTATATTTCAAACTAAAGGGAGCATGAAATGACATTTAAAATCTTACAGACTGCAAATTTATATTTCTAAACATTTTCTTTTTTTTTTTTTTCATTAACAAAACCAAACTTTCTAATAAACATTCAATCTTGAGACAAAAACCCAAACCCTACTTATCCTGGTACAATTTAACTTAAGGAGAGCACCAAATGAAATTTCAAACCTAACAAAGCTACACAATCCTTTATTGGGAAAACCCTAACCCTAACCCTAAATCCTAACCCTGTCCCATGTAAACATATCTTCTTGAGGAGAGCATCAAAGGAATGAAAAATCTTATAATGTAAGCAATTGCGTTGTTGAAAAAATATACATATAAAACCCAAACATGCAGGGGACTACTTTCCTTTTAAAAGACATTTATTCTTGAGAAGAATGCAAAAATACATACATTTTGTAGCCTATGTAATACTTTACTAAATTGCGATAATATATACCCTAACAGGGAAAAAACTCCATAAGATCAAATGAACCTTATCAAGGATAATGGCTATCTGGTATATTTCAAACTAAAGGGAGCATGAAATGACATTTAAAAGCTTACAGACTGCAAAATTATATTTCTAAACATTTTCTTTTTTTTTTTTCATTAACAGAGCCAAACTCTCTAATAAACATTCAATCTTGAGACAAAAACCCAAACCCTACTTATCCTGGTACATTTCAACTTAAGGAGAGCACCAATTGACATTTCAAATCTTACAAGCTACACAATCCTTTATTGGGGAAAAACCCTAACCCTAACCCTAACCCTAACCCTAACCCTAACCCTAACCCTAACCCTAACCCTAACCCTAACCCTAACCCTAACCCTAACCCTAACCCTAACCCTGTCCCATGTAAACATATCTTCTTGAGGAGAGCATCAAAAGGAACGAAAAATCTTATAATGTAAGCAATTGCGTTGTTGAAAAAATATACATATAAAACCCAAACATGCAGGGGACTACTTTCCTTTTAAAAGACATTTATTCTTGAGAAGAATGCAAAAACACATACATTTTGTAGCCTATGTAATACTTTACTAAATTGCGATAATATATACCCTAACAGGGAAAAAACTCCATAAGATCAAATGAACCTTATCAAGAATAATGGCTACCTGGTATATTTCAAACTAAAGGGAGCATGAAATGACATTTAAAATCTTACAGACTGCAAATTTATATTTCTAAACATTTTCTTTATTTTTTTTTTCATTAACAAAACCGAACTTTCTAATAAACATTCAATCTTGAGACAAAAATCCAAACCCTACTTATCCTGGTACAATTTAACTTAAGGAGAGCACCAAATGAAATTTCAAACCTAACAAAGCTACACAATCCTTTATTGGGAAAACCCTAACCCTAACCCCTAACCCTAAATCCTAACCCTGTCCCATGTAAACATATCTTCTTGAGGAGAGCATCAAAGGAATGAAAAATCTTATAATGTAAGCAATTGCGTTGTTGAAAAAATATACATATAAAACCCAAACATGCAGGGGACTACTTTCCTTTTAAAAGACATTTATTCTTGAGAAGAATGCAAAAACACATACATTTTATAGCCTATGTAATACTTTACTAAATTGCGATAATATATACCCTAACAGAGAAAAAACTCCATAAGATCAAATGAACCTTATTAAGGATAATGGCTACCTGGTATATTTCAAACTAAAGGGAGCATGAAATGACATTTAAAATCTTACAGACTGCAAATTTATATTTCTAAACATTTTCTTTTTTTTCATTAACAAAACCAAACTCTCTATTAAACATTCAATCTTGAGACAAAAACCCAAACCCTACTTATCCTGGTACACTTTAACTTAAGGAGAGCACCAAATGAAATTTCAAACCTAACAAAGCTACACAATCCTTTATTGGGAAAACCCTAACCCTAACCCTAACCCTAACCCTAACCCTAACCCTAACCCTAACCCTAACCCTAACCCTAACCCTAACCCTAACCCTAACCCTAACCCTAACCCTAACCCTAACCCTAACCCTAACCCTAACCCTAACCCTAACCCTAACCCTAACCCTAACCCTAACCCTAACCCTAACCCTGTCCCATGTAAACATATCTTCTTGAGGAGAGCATCAAAAGGAACGAAAAATCTTATAATGTAAGCAATTGCGTTGTTGAAAAAATATACATATAAAACCCAAACATGCAGGGGACTACTTTCCTTTTAAAAGACATTTATTCTTGAGAAGAATGCAAAAACACATACATTTTGTAGCCTATGTAATACTTTACTAAATTGCGATAATATATACCCTAACAGGGAAAAAACTCCATAAGATCAAATGAACCTTATCAAGAATAATGGCTACCTGGTATATTTCAAACTAAAGGGAGCATGAAATGACATTTAAAATCTTACAGACTGCAAATTTATATTTCTAAACATTTTCTTTATTTTTTTTTTCATTAACAAAACCGAACTTTCTAATAAACATTCAATCTTGAGACAAAAATCCAAACCCTACTTATCCTGGTACAATTTAACTTAAGGAGAGCACCAAATGAAATTTCAAACCTAACAAAGCTACACAATCCTTTATTGGGAAAACCCTAACCCTAACCCCTAACCCTAAATCCTAACCCTGTCCCATGTAAACATATCTTCTTGAGGAGAGCATCAAAGGAATGAAAAATCTTATAATGTAAGCAATTGCGTTGTTGAAAAAATATACATATAAAACCCAAACATGCAGGGGACTACTTTCCTTTTAAAAGACATTTATTCTTGAGAAGAATGCAAAAACACATACATTTTATAGCCTATGTAATACTTTACTAAATTGCGATAATATATACCCTAACAGAGAAAAAACTCCATAAGATCAAATGAACCTTATTAAGGATAATGGCTACCTGGTATATTTCAAACTAAAGGGAGCATGAAATGACATTTAAAATCTTACAGACTGCAAATTTATATTTCTAAACATTTTCTTTTTTTTCATTAACAAAACCAAACTCTCTATTAAACATTCAATCTTGAGACAAAAACCCAAACCCTACTTATCCTGGTACACTTTAACTTAAGGAGAGCACCAAATGAAATTTCAAACCTAACAAAGCTACACAATCCTTTATTGGGAAAACCCTAACCCTAACCCTAACCCTAACCCTAACCCTAACCCTAACCCTAACCCTAACCCTAACCCTAACCCTAACCCTAACCCTAACCCTAACCCTAACCCTAACCCTAACCCTAACCCTAACCCTAACCCTAACCCTAACCCTAACCCTAACCCTAACCCTAACCCTAACCCTAACCCTAACCCTAACCCTGTCCCATGTAAACATATCTTCTTGAGGAGAGCATCAAAAGGAACGAAAAATCTTATAATGTAAGCAATTGCGTTGTTGAAAAAATATACATATAAAACCCAAACATGCAGGGGACTACTTTCCTTTTAAAAGACATTTATTCTTGAGAAGAATGCAAAAACACATACATTTTATAGCCTATGTAATACTTTACTAAATTGCGATAATATATACCCTAACAGAGAAAAAACTCCATAAGATCAAATGAACCTTATTAAGGATAATAGCTACCTGGTATATTTCAAACTAAAGGTAGCATGAAATGACATTTAAAATCTTACAGACTGCAAATTTATATTTCTAAACATTTTCTTTTTTTTTTTTCATTAACAAAACCAAACTCTCTATTAAACATTCAATCTTGAGACAAAAACTCAAACCCTACTTATCCTGGTACACTTTAACTTAAGGAGAGCACCAAATGAAATTTCAAACCTAACAAAGCTACACAATCCTTTATTGGGAAAACCCTAACCCTAACCCTAACCCTAACCCTAACCCTAACCCTAACCCTAACCCTAACCCTAACCCTAACCCTAACCCTAACCCTAACCCTAACCCTAACCCTAACCCTAACCCTAACCCTAACCCTAACCCTAACCCTAACCCTAACCCTAACCCTAACCCTGTCCCATGTAAACATATCTTCTTGAGGAGAGCATCAAAAGGAACAAAAAATCTTATAATGTAAGCAATTGCGTTGTTGAAAAAATATACATATAAAACCCAAACATGCAGGGGACTACTTTCCTTTTAAAAGACATTTATTCTTGAGAAGAATGCAAAAACACATACATTTTGTAGCCTATGTAATACTTTACTAAATTGCGATAATATATACCCTAACAGGGAAAAAACTCCATAAGATCAAATGAACCTTATCAAGGATAATGGCTACCTGGTATATTTCAAACTAAAGGGAGCATGACATGACATTTAAAATCTTACAGACTGCAAATTTATATTTCTAAACATTTTCTTTTTTTTTTTTTTCATTAACAAAACCAAACTTTCTAATAAACATTCAATCTTGAGACAAAAACCCAAACCCTACTTATCCTGGTACAATTTAACTTAAGGAGAGCACCAAATGAAATTTCAAACCTAACAAAGCTACACAATCCTTTATTGGGAAAACCCTAACCCTAACCCCGAACCCTAACCCTAAATCCTAACCCTGTCCCATGTAAACATATCTTCTTGAGGAGAGCATCAAAGGAATGAAAAATCTTATAATGTAAGCAATTGCGTTGTTGAAAAAATATACATATAAAACCCAAACATGCAGGGGACTACTTTCCTTTTAAAAGACATTTATTCTTGAGAAGAATGCAAAAACACATACATTTTGTAGCCTATGTAATACTTTACTAAATTGCGATAATATATACCCTAACAGGGAAAAAACTCCATAAGATCAAATGAAACTTATCAAGGATAATGGCTATCTGGTATATTTCAAACTAAAGGGAGCATGAAATGACATTTAAAAGCTTACAGACTGCAAAATTATATTTCTAAACATTTTCTTTTTTTTTTTTCATTAACAGAGCCAAACTCTCTAATAAACATTCAATCTTGAGACAAAAACCCAAACCCTACTTATCCTGGTACATTTCAACTTAAGGAGAGCACCAATTGACATTTCAAATCTTACAAGCTACACAATCCTTTATTGGGGAAACCCTAACCCTAACCCTAACCCTAACCCTAACCCTAACCCTAACCCTAACCCTAACCCTAACCCTAACCCTAACCCTAACCCTAACCCTAACCCTAACCCTAACCCTAACCCTAACCCTAACCCTAACCCTAACCCTAACCCTAACCCTAACCCTAACCCTAACCCTAACCCTAACCCTAACCCTGTCCCATGTAAACATATCTTCTTGAGGAGAGCATCAAAAGGAACAAAAAATCTTATAATATAAGCAATTGCGTTGTTGAAAAAATATACATATAAAACCCAAACATGCAGGGGACTACTTTCCTTTTAAAAGACATTTATTCTTGAGAAGAATGCAAAAACACATACATTTTATAGCCTATGTAATACTTTACTAAATTGCGATAATATATACCCTAACAGAGAAAAAACTCCATAAGATCAAATGAACCTTATCAAGGATAATGGCTACCTGGTATATTTCAAACTAAAGGGAGCATGAAATGACATTTAAAATCTTACAGACTGCAAATTTATATTTCTAAACATTTTCTTTTTTTTTTTCATTAACAAAACCAAACTCTCTATTAAACATTCAATCTTGAGACAAAAACCCAAACCCTACTTATCCTGGTACACTTTAACTTAAGGAGAGCACCAAATGAAATTTCAAACCTAACAAAGCTACACAATCCTTTATTGGGAAAACCCTAACCCTAACCCTAACCCTAACCCTAACCCTAACCCTAACCCTAACCCTAACCCTAACCCTAACCCTAACCCTAACCCTAACCCTAACCCTAACCCTAACCCTAACCCTAACCCTAACCCTAACCCTAACCCTAACCCTAACCCTAACCCTAACCCTAACCCTGTCCCATGTAAACATATTTTCTTGAGGAGAGCATCAAAAGGAACAAAAAATCTTATAATGTAAGCAATTGCGTTGTTGAAAAAATATACATATAAAACCCAAACATGCAGGGGACTACTTTCCTTTTAAAAGACATTTATTCTTGAGAAGAATGCAAAAACACATACATTTTGTAGCCTATGTAATACTTTACTAAATTGCGATAATATATACCCTAACAGGGAAAAAACTCCATAAGATCAAATGAACCTTATCAAGGATAATGGCTACCTGGTATATTTCAAACTAAAGGGAGCATGAAATGACATTTAAAATCTTACAGACTGCAAATTTATATTTCTAAACATTTTCTTTTTTTTTTTTTTCATTAACAAAACCAAACTTTCTAATAAACATTCAATCTTGAGACAAAAACCCAAACCCTACTTATCCTGGTACAATTTAACTTAAGGAGAGCACCAAATGAAATTTCAAACCTAACAAAGCTACACAATCCTTTATTGGGAAAACCCTAACCCTAACCCTAAATCCTAACCCTGTCCCATGTAAACATATCTTCTTGAGGAGAGCATCAAAGGAATGAAAAATCTTATAATGTAAGCAATTGCGTTGTTGAAAAAATATACATATAAAACCCAAACATGCAGGGGACTACTTTCCTTTTAAAAGACATTTATTCTTGAGAAGAATGCAAAAATACATACATTTTGTAGCCTATGTAATACTTTACTAAATTGCGATAATATATACCCTAACAGGGAAAAAACTCCATAAGATCAAATGAACCTTATCAAGGATAATGGCTATCTGGTATATTTCAAACTAAAGGGAGCATGAAATGACATTTAAAAGCTTACAGACTGCAAAATTATATTTCTAAACATTTTCTTTTTTTTTTTTCATTAACAGAGCCAAACTCTCTAATAAACATTCAATCTTGAGACAAAAACCCAAACCCTACTTATCCTGGTACATTTCAACTTAAGGAGAGCACCAATTGACATTTCAAATCTTACAAGCTACACAATCCTTTATTGGGGAAAAACCCTAACCCTAACCCTAACCCTAACCCTAACCCTAACCCTAACCCTAACCCTAACCCTAACCCTAACCCTAACCCTAACCCTAACCCTAACCCTAACCCTAACCCTAACCCTAACCCTAACCCTAACCCTAACCCTAACCCTAACCCTAACCCTAACCCTAACCCTAACCCTAACCCTAACCCTAACCCTAACCCTAACCCTAACCCTAACCCTGTCCCATGTAAACATATCTTCTTGAGGAGAGCATCAAAAGGAACGAAAAATCTTATAATGTAAGCAATTGCGTTGTTGAAAAAATATACATATAAAACCCAAACATGCAGGGGACTACTTTCCTTTTAAAAGACATTTATTCTTGAGAAGAATGCAAAAACACATACATTTTGTAGCCTATGTAATACTTTACTAAATTGCGATAATATATACCCTAACAGGGAAAAAACTCCATAAGATCAAATGAACCTTATCAAGAATAATGGCTACCTGGTATATTTCAAACTAAAGGGAGCATGAAATGACATTTAAAATCTTACAGACTGCAAATTTATATTTCTAAACATTTTCTTTATTTTTTTTTTCATTAACAAAACCGAACTTTCTAATAAACATTCAATCTTGAGACAAAAATCCAAACCCTACTTATCCTGGTACAATTTAACTTAAGGAGAGCACCAAATGAAATTTCAAACCTAACAAAGCTACACAATCCTTTATTGGGAAAACCCTAACCCTAACCCCTAACCCTAACCCTAAATCCTAACCCTGTCCCATGTAAACATATCTTCTTGAGGAGAGCATCAAAGGAATGAAAAATCTTATAATGTAAGCAATTGCGTTGTTGAAAAAATATACATATAAAACCCAAACATGCAGGGGACTACTTTCCTTTTAAAAGACATTTATTCTTGAGAAGAATGCAAAAACACATACATTTTATAGCCTATGTAATACTTTACTAAATTGCGATAATATATACCCTAACAGAGAAAAAACTCCATAAGATCAAATGAACCTTATTAAGGATAATGGCTACCTGGTATATTTAAAACTAAAGGGAGCATGAAATGACATTTAAATTTAAAATCTTACAGACTGCAAATTTATATTTCTAAACATTTTCTTTTTTTTCATTAACAAAACCAAACTCTCTATTAAACATTCAATCTTGAGACAAAAACCCAAACCCTACTTATCCTGGTACACTTTAACTTAAGGAGAGCACCAAATGAAATTTCAAACCTAACAAAGCTACACAATCCTTTATTGGGAAAACCCTAACCCTAACCCTAACCCTAACCCTAACCCTAACCCTAACCCTAACCCTAACCCTAACCCTAACCCTAACCCTAACCCTAACCCTAACCCTAACCCTAACCCTAACCCTAACCCTAACCCTAACCCTAACCCTAACCCTAACCCTAACCCTAACCCTAACCCTAACCCTAACCCTAACCCTAACCCTAACCCTGTCCCATGTAAACATATCTTCTTGAGGAGAGCATCAAAAGGAACGAAAAATCTTATAATGTAAGCAATTGCGTTGTTGAAAAAATATACATATAAAACCCAAACATGCAGGGGACTACTTTCCTTTTAAAAGACATTTATTCTTGAGAAGAATGCAAAAACACATACATTTTATAGCCTATGTAATACTTTACTAAATTGCGATAATATATACCCTAACAGAGAAAAAACTCCATAAGATCAAATGAACCTTATTAAGGATAATGGCTACCTGGTATATTTCAAACTAAAGGGAGCATGAAATGACATTTAAAATCTTACAGACTGCAAATTTATATTTCTAAACATTTTCTTTTTTTTTTTTCATTAACAAAACCAAACTCTCTATTAAACATTCAATCTTGAGACAAAAACTCAAACCCTACTTATCCTGGTACACTTTAACTTAAGGAGAGCACCAAATGAAATTTCAAACCTAACAAAGCTACACAATCCTTTATTGGGAAAACCCTAACCCTAACCCTAACCCTAACCCTAACCCTAACCCTAACCCTAACCCTAACCCTAACCCTAACCCTAACCCTAACCCTAACCCTAACCCTAACCCTAACCCTAACCCTAACCCTAACCCTAACCCTAACCCTAACCCTAACCCTAACCCTAACCCTAACCCTAACCCTAACCCTAACCCTAACCCTAACCCTGTCCCATGTAAACATATCTTCTTGAGGAGAGCATCAAAAGGAACAAAAAATCTTATAATGTAAGCAATTGCGTTGTTGAAAAAATATACATATAAAACCCAAACATGCAGGGGACTACTTTCCTTTTAAAAGACATTTATTCTTGAGAAGAATGCAAAAACACATACATTTTGTAGCCTATGTAATACTTTACTAAATTGCGATAATATATACCCTAACAGGGAAAAAACTCCATAAGATCAAATGAACCTTATCAAGGATAATGGCTACCTGGTATATTTCAAACTAAAGGGAGCATGACATGACATTTAAAATCTTACAGACTGCAAATTTATATTTCTAAACATTTTCTTTTTTTTTTTTTTCATTAACAAAACCAAACTTTCTAATAAACATTCAATCTTGAGACAAAAACCCAAACCCTACTTATCCTGGTACAATTTAACTTAAGGAGAGCACCAAATGAAATTTCAAACCTAACAAAGCTACACAATCCTTTATTGGGAAAACCCTAACCCTAACCCCGAACCCTAACCCTAAATCCTAACCCTGTCCCATGTAAACATATCTTCTTGAGGAGAGCATCAAAGGAATGAAAAATCTTATAATGTAAGCAATTGCGTTGTTGAAAAAATATACATATAAAACCCAAACATGCAGGGGACTACTTTCCTTTTAAAAGACATTTATTCTTGAGAAGAATGCAAAAACACATACATTTTGTAGCCTATGTAATACTTTACTAAATTGCGATAATATATACCCTAACAGGGAAAAAACTCCATAAGATCAAATGAAACTTATCAAGGATAATGGCTATCTGGTATATTTCAAACTAAAGGGAGCATGAAATGACATTTAAAAGCTTACAGACTGCAAAATTATATTTCTAAACATTTTCTTTTTTTTTTTTCATTAACAGAGCCAAACTCTCTAATAAACATTCAATCTTGAGACAATACCCCAAACCCTACTTATCCTGGTACATTTCAACTTAAGGAGAGCACCAATTGACATTTCAAATCTTACAAGCTACACAATCCTTTATTGGGGAAACCCTAACCCTAACCCTAACCCTAACCCTAACCCTAACCCTAACCCTAACCCTAACCCTAACCCTAACCCTAACCCTAACCCTAACCCTAACCCTAACCCTAACCCTAACCCTAACCCTAACCCTAACCCTAACCCTAACCCTAACCCTAACCCTAACCCTAACCCTAACCCTAACCCTAACCCTAACCCTAACCCTAACCCTGTCCCATGTAAACATATCTTCTTGAGGAGAGCATCAAAAGGAACAAAAAATCTTATAATGTAAGCAATTGCGTTGTTGAAAAAATATACATATAAAACCCAAACATGCAGGGGACTACTTTCCTTTTAAAAGACATTTATTCTTGAGAAGAATGCAAAAACACATACATTTTGTAGCCTATGTAATACTTTACTAAATTGCGATAATATATACCCTAACAGGGAAAAAACTCCATAAGATCAAATGAACCTTATCAAGGATAATGGCTACCTGGTATATTTCAAACTAAAGGGAGCATGAAATGACATTTAAAATCTTACAGACTGCAAATTTATATTTCTAAACATTTTCTTTTTTTTTTTTTTCATTAACAAAACCAAACTTTCTAATAAACATTCAATCTTGAGACAAAAACCCAAACCCTACTTATCCTGGTACAATTTAACTTAAGGAGAGCACCAAATGAAATTTCAAACCTAACAAAGCTACACAATCCTTTATTGGGAAAACCCTAACCCTAACCCCGAACCCTAACCCTAACCCTAAATCCTAACCCTGTCCCATGTAAACATATCTTCTTGAGGAGAGCATCAAAGGAATGAAAAATCTTATAATGTAAGCAATTGCGTTGTTGAAAAAATATACATATAAAACCCAAACATGCAGGGGACTACTTTCCTTTTAAAAGACATTTATTCTTGAGAAGAATGCAAAAATACATACATTTTGTAGCCTATGTAATACTTTACTAAATTGCGATAATATATACCCTAACAGGGAAAAAACTCCATAAGATCAAATGAACCTTATCAAGGATAATGGCTATCTGGTATATTTCAAACTAAAGGGAGCATGAAATGACATTTAAAATCTTACAGACTGCAAATTTATATTTCTAAACATTTTCTTTTTTTTTTTCATTAACAAAACCAAACTCTCTATTAAACATTCAATCTTGAGACAAAAACCCAAACCCTACTTATCCTGGTACACTTTAACTTAAGGAGAGCACCAAATGAAATTTCAAACCTAACAAAGCTACACAATCCTTTATTGGGAAAACCCTAACCCTAACCCTAACCCTAACCCTAACCCTAACCCTAACCCTAACCCTAACCCTAACCCTAACCCTAACCCTAACCCTAACCCTAACCCTAACCCTAACCCTAACCCTAACCCTAACCCTAACCCTAACCCTAACCCTAACCCTAACCCTGTCCCATGTAAACATATTTTCTTGAGGAGAGCATCAAAAGGAACAAAAAATCTTATAATGTAAGCAATTGCGTTGTTGAAAAAATATACATATAAAACCCAAACATGCAGGGGACTACTTTCCTTTTAAAAGACATTTATTCTTGAGAAGAATGCAAAAACACATACATTTTGTAGCCTATGTAATACTTTACTAAATTGCGATAATATATACCCTAACAGGGAAAAAACTCCATAAGATCAAATGAACCTTATCAAGGATAATGGCTACCTGGTATATTTCAAACTAAAGGGAGCATGAAATGACATTTAAAATCTTACAGACTGCAAATTTATATTTCTAAACATTTTCTTTTTTTTTTTTTTCATTAACAAAACCAAACTTTCTAATAAACATTCAATCTTGAGACAAAAACCCAAACCCTACTTATCCTGGTACAATTTAACTTAAGGAGAGCACCAAATGAAATTTCAAACCTAACAAAGCTACACAATCCTTTATTGGGAAAACCCGAACCCTAACCCTAACCCTAAATCCTAACCCTGTCCCATGTAAACATATCTTCTTGAGGAGAGCATCAAAGGAATGAAAAATCTTATAATGTAAGCAATTGCGTTGTTGAAAAAATATACATATAAAACCCAAACATGCAGGGGACTACTTTCCTTTTAAAAGACATTTATTCTTGAGAAGAATGCAAAAATACATACATTTTGTAGCCTATGTAATACTTTACTAAATTGCGATAATATATACCCTAACAGGGAAAAAACTCCATAAGATCAAATGAACCTTATCAAGGATAATGGCTATCTGGTATATTTCAAACTAAAGGGAGCATGAAATGACATTTAAAAGCTTACAGACTGCAAAATTATATTTCTAAACATTTTCTTTTTTTTTTTTCATTAACAGAGCCAAACTCTCTAATAAACATTCAATCTTGAGACAAAAACCCAAACCCTACTTATCCTGGTACATTTCAACTTAAGGAGAGCACCAATTGACATTTCAAATCTTACAAGCTACACAATCCTTTATTGGGGAAAAACCCTAACCCTAACCCTAACCCTAACCCTAACCCTAACCCTAACCCTAACCCTAACCCTAACCCTAACCCTAACCCTAACCCTAACCCTAACCCTAACCCTAACCCTAACCCTAACCCTAACCCTAACCCTAACCCTAACCCTAACCCTAACCCTAACCCTAACCCTAACCCTAACCCTAACCCTAACCCTAACCCTAACCCTAACCCTGTCCCATGTAAACATATCTTCTTGAGGAGAGCATCAAAAGGAACGAAAAATCTTATAATGTAAGCAATTGCGTTGTTGAAAAAATATACATATAAAACCCAAACATGCAGGGGACTACTTTCCTTTTAAAAGACATTTATTCTTGAGAAGAATGCAAAAACACATACATTTTGTAGCCTATGTAATACTTTACTAAATTGCGATAATATATACCCTAACAGGGAAAAAACTCCATAAGATCAAATGAACCTTATCAAGGATAATGGCTACCTGGTATATTTCAAACTAAAGTGAGCATGAAATGACATTTAAAATCTTACAGACTGCAAATTTATATTTCTAAACATTTTCTTTTTTTTTTTTCATTAACAGAGCCAAACTCTCTAATAAACATTCAATCTTGAGACAAAAACCCAAACCCTACTTATCCTGGTACATTTCAACTTAAGGAGAGCACCAATTGACATTTCAAATCTTACAAGCTACACAATCCTTTATTGGGGAAAAACCCTAACCCTAACCCTAACCCTAACCCTAACCCTAACCCTAACCCAAACCCTAACCCAAACCCAAACCCTAACCCTAACCCTAACCCTAACCCTAACCCTAACCCTAACCCTAACCCTAACCCTAACCCTAACCCTAACCCTAACCCTAACCCTAACCCTAACCCTAACCCTAACCCTGTCCCATGTAAACATATCTTCTTGAGGAGAGCATCAAAAGGAACGAAAAATCTTATAATGTAAGCAATTGCGTTGTTGAAAAAATATACATATAAAACCCAAACATGCAGGGGACTACTTTCCTTTTAAAAGACATTTATTCTTGAGAAGAATGCAAAAACACATACATTTTGTAGCCTATGTAATACTTTACTAAATTGCGATAATATATACCCTAACAGGGAAAAAACTCCATAAGATCAAATGAACCTTATCAAGGATAATGGCTACCTGGTATATTTCAAACTAAAGGGAGCATGAAATGACATTTAAAATCTTACAGACTGCAAATTTATATTTCTAAACATTTTCTTTTTTTTTTTTTTTCATTAACAAAACCGAACTTTCTAATAAACATTCAATCTTGAGACAAAAACCCAAACCCTACTTATCCTGGTACAATTTAACTTAAGGAGAGCACCAAATGAAATTTCAAACCTAACAAAGCTACACAATCCTTTATTGGGAAAACCCTAACCCTAACCCCTAACCCTAACCCTAAATCCTAACCCTGTCCCATGTAAACATATCTTCTTGAGGAGAGCATCAAAGGAATGAAAAATCTTATAATGTAAGCAATTGCGTTGTTGAAAAATATACATATAAAACCAAAACATGCAGGGGACTACTTTCCTTTTAAAAGACATTTATTCTTGAGAAGAATGCAAAAACACATACATTTTATAGCCTATGTAATACTTTACTAAATTGCGATAATATATACCCTAACAGAGAAAAAACTCCATAAGATCAAATGAACCTTATTAAGGATAATGGCTACCTGGTATATTTCAAACTAAAGGGAGCATGAAATGACATTTAAAATCTTACAGACTGCAAATTTATATTTCTAAACATTTTCTTTTTTTTCATTAACAAAACCAAACTCTCTATTAAACATTCAATCTTGAGACAAAAACCCAAACCCTACTTATCCTGGTACACTTTAACTTAAGGAGAGCACCAAATGAAATTTCAAACCTAACAAAGCTACACAATCCTTTATTGGGAAAACCCTAACCCTAACCCTAACCCTAACCCTAACCCTAACCCTAACCCTAACCCTAACCCTAACCCTAACCCTAACCCTAACCCTAACCCTAACCCTAACCCTAACCCTAACCCTAACCCTAACCCTAACCCTAACCCTAACCCTAACCCTAACCCTAACCCTAACCCTAACCCTAACCCTAACCCTAACCCTAACCCTAACCCTAACCCTAACCCTAACCCTGTCCCATGTAAACATATCTTCTTGAGGAGAGCATCAAAAGGAACAAAAAATCTTATAATGTAAGCAATTGCGTTGTTGAAAAAATATACATATAAAACCCAAACATGCAGGGGACTACTTTCCTTTTAAAAGACATTTATTCTTGAGAAGAA
Organism: Hyla sarda; assembly: GCF_029499605.1. Taxonomy (NCBI): domain Eukaryota; kingdom Metazoa; phylum Chordata; class Amphibia; order Anura; family Hylidae; genus Hyla; species Hyla sarda. The sequence continues at coordinate 45,965 of NW_026610766.1, forward strand.
TGCAAAAACACATACATTTTGTAGCCTATGTAATACTTTACTAAATTGCGATAATATATACCCTAACAGGGAAAAAACTCCATAAGATCAAATGAACCTTATCAAGGATAATGGCTACCTGGTATATTTCAAACTAAAGGGAGCATGACATGACATTTAAAATCTTACAGACTGCAAATTTATATTTCTAAACATTTTCTTTTTTTTTTTTTTCATTAACAAAACCAAACTTTCTAATAAACATTCAATCTTGAGACAAAAACCCAAACCCTACTTATCCTGGTACAATTTAACTTAAGGAGAGCACCAAATGAAATTTCAAACCTAACAAAGCTACACAATCCTTTATTGGGAAAACCCTAACCCTAACCCCGAACCCTAACCCTAAATCCTAACCCTGTCCCATGTAAACATATCTTCTTGAGGAGAGCATCAAAGGAATGAAAAATCTTATAATGTAAGCAATTGCGTTGTTGAAAAAATATACATATAAAACCCAAACATGCAGGGGACTACTTTCCTTTTAAAAGACATTTATTCTTGAGAAGAATGCAAAAACACATACATTTTGTAGCCTATGTAATACTTTACTATATTGCGATAATATATACCCTAACAGGGAAAAAACTCCATAAGATCAAATGAAACTTATCAAGGATAATGGCTATCTGGTATATTTCAAACTAAAGGGAGCATGAAATGACATTTAAAAGCTTACAGACTGCAAAATTATATTTCTAAACATTTTCTTTTTTTTTTTTCATTAACAGAGCCAAACTCTCTAATAAACATTCAATCTTGAGACAAAACCCCAAACCCTACTTATCCTGGTACATTTCAACTTAAGGAGAGCACCAATTGACATTTCAAATCTTACAAGCTACACAATCCTTTATTGGGGAAACCCTAACCCTAACCCTAACCCTAACCCTAACCCTAACCCTAACCCTAACCCTAACCCTAACCCTAACCCTAACCCTAACCCTAACCCTAACCCTAACCCTAACCCTAACCCTAACCCTAACCCTAACCCTAACCCTAACCCTAACCCTAACCCTAACCCTAACCCTAACCCTAACCCTAACCCTAACCCTAACCCTAACCCTAACCCTAACCCTAACCCTAACCCTGTCCCATGTAAACATATCTTCTTGAGGAGAGCATCAAAAGGAATGAAAAATTTTATAATGTAAGCAATTGCGTTGTTGAAAAAATATACATATAAAACCCAAACATGCAGGGGACTACTTTCCTTTTAAAAGACATTTATTCTTGAGAAGAATGCAAAAACACATACATTTTATAGCCTATGTAATACTTTACTAAATTGCGATAATATATACCCTAACAGAGAAAAAACTCCATAAGATCAAATGAACCTTATTAAGGATAATGGCTACCTGGTATATTTCAAACTAAAGGGAGCATGAAATGACATTTAAAATCTTACAGACTGCAAATTTATATTTCTAAACATTTTCTTTTTTTTTTTTTCATTAACAAAACCAAACTCTCTATTAAACATTCAATCTTGAGACAAAAACCCAAACCCTACTTATCCTGGTACACTTTAACTTAAGGAGAGCACCAAATGAAATTTCAAACCTAACAAAGCTACACAATCCTTTATTGGGAAAACCCTAACCCTAACCCTAACCCTAACCCTAACCCTAACCCTAACCCTAACCCTAACCCTAACCCTAACCCTAACCCTAACCCTAACCCTAACCCTAACCCTAACCCTAACCCTAACCCTAACCCTAACCCTAACCCTAACCCTAACCCTAACCCTAACCCTAACCCTAACCCTAACCCTAACCCTGTCCCATGTAAACATATCTTCTTGAGGAGAGCATCAAAAGGAACAAAAAATCTTATAATGTAAGCAATTGCGTTGTTGAAAAAATATACATATAAAACCCAAACATGCAGGGGACTACTTTCCTTTTAAAAGACATTTATTCTTGAGAAGAATGCAAAAACACATACATTTTGTAGCCTATGTAATACTTTACTAAATTGCGATAATATATACCCTAACAGGGAAAAAACTCCATAAGATCAAATGAACCTTATCAAGGATAATGGCTACCTGGTATATTTCAAACTAAAGGGAGCATGAAATGACATTTAAAATCTTACAGACTGCAAATTTATATTTCTAAACATTTTCTTTTTTTTTTTTTTCATTAACAAAACCAAACTTTCTAATAAACATTCAATCTTGAGACAAAAACCCAAACCCTACTTATCCTGGTACAATTTAACTTAAGGAGAGCACCAAATGAAATTTCAAACCTAACAAAGCTACACAATCCTTTATTGGGAAAACCCTAACCCTAACCCCGAACCCTAACCCTAACCCTAAATCCTAACCCTGTCCCATGTAAACATATCTTCTTGAGGAGAGCATCAAAGGAATGAAAAATCTTATAATGTAAGCAATTGCGTTGTTGAAAAAATATACATATAAAACCCAAACATGCAGGGGACTACTTTCCTTTTAAAAGACATTTATTCTTGAGAAGAATGCAAAAATACATACATTTTGTAGCCTATGTAATACTTTACTAAATTGCGATAATATATACCCTAACAGGGAAAAAACTCCATAAGATCAAATGAACCTTATCAAGGATAATGGCTATCTGGTATATTTCAAACTAAAGGGAGCATGAAATGACATTTAAAAGCTTACAGACTGCAAAATTATATTTCTAAACATTTTCTTTTTTTTTTTTTTCATTAACAGAGCCAAACTCTCTAATAAACATTCAATCTTGAGACAAAAACCCAAACCCTACTTATCCTGGTACATTTCAACTTAAGGAGAGCACCAATTGACATTTCAAATCTTACAAGCTACACAATCCTTTATTGGGGAAACCCTAACCCTAACCCTAACCCTAACCCTAACCCTAACCCTAACCCTAACCCTAACCCTAACCCTAACCCTAACCCTAACCCTAACCCTAACCCTAACCCTAACCCTAACCCTAACCCTAACCCTAACCCTAACCCTAACCCTAACCCTAACCCTAACCCTAACCCTAACCCTAACCCTAACCCTAACCCTAACCCTAACCCTAACCCTAACCCTAACCCTAACCCTGTCCCATGTAAACATATCTTCTTGAGGAGAGCATCAAAAGGAACAAAAAATCTTATAATGTAAGCAATTGCGTTGTTGAAAAAATATACATATAAAACCCAAACATGCAGGGGACTACTTTCCTTTTAAAAGACATTTATTCTTGAGAAGAATGCGAAAACACATACATTTTGTAGCCTATGTAATACTTTACTAAATTGCGATAATATATACCCTAACAGGGAAAAAACTCCATAAGATCAAATGAACCTTATCAAGGATAATGGCTACCTGGTATATTTCAAACTAAAGGGAGCATGAAATGACATTTAAAATCTTACAGACTGCAAATTTATATTTCTAAACATTTTCTTTTTTTTTTTTCATTAACAAACCCAAACTTTCTAATAAACATTCAATCTTGAGACAAAAACCCAAACCCTACTTATCCTGGTACAATTTAACTTAAGGAGAGCACCAAATGAAATTTCAAACCTAACAAAGCTACACAATCCTTTATTGGGAAAACCCTAACCCTAACCCTAACCCTAACCCTAACCCTAACCCTAACCCTAACCCTAACCCTAACCCTAACCCTAACCCTAACCCTAACCCTAACCCTAACCCTAACCCTAACCCTAACCCTAACCCTAACCCTAACCCTAACCCTAACCCTAACCCTAACCCTAACCCTAACCCTAACCCTAACCCTAACCCTGTCCCATGTAAACATATCTTCTTGAGGAGAGCATCAAAAGGAACAAAAAATCTTATAATGTAAGCAATTGCGTTGTTGAAAAAATATACATATAAAACCCAAACATGCAGGGGACTACTTTCCTTTTAAAAGACATTTATTCTTGAGAAGAATGCAAAAACACATACATTTTGTAGCCTATGTAATACTTTACTAAATTGCGATAATATATACCCTAACAGGGAAAAAACTCCATAAGATCAAATGAACCTTATCAAGGATAATGGCTACCTGGTATATTTCAAACTAAAGGGAGCATGAAATGACATTTAAAAACTTACAGACTGCAAATTTATATTTCTAAACATTTTCTTTTTTTTTTTTTTCATTAACAAAACCAAACTTTCTAATAAACATTCAATCTTGAGACAAAAACCCAAACCCTACTTATCCTGGTACAATTTAACTTAAGGAGAGCACCAAATGAAATTTCAAACCTAACAAAGCTACACAATCCTTTATTGGGAAAACCCTAACCCTAACCCCGAACCCTAACCCTGTCCCATGTAAACATATCTTCTTGAGGAGAGCATCAAAGGAATGAAAAATCTTATAATGTAAGCAATTGCGTTGTTGAAAAAATATACATATAAAACCCAAACATGCAGGGGACTACTTTCCTTTTAAAAGACATTTATTCTTGAGAAGAATGCAAAAATACATACATTTTGTAGCCTATGTAATACTTTACTAAATTGCGATAATATATACCCTAACAGGGAAAAAACTCCATAAGATCAAATGAACCTTATCAAGGATAATGGCTATCTGGTATATTTCAAACTAAAGGGAGCATGAAATGACATTTAAAAGCTTACAGACTGCAAAATTATATTTCTAAACATTTTCTTTTTTTCATTAACAGAGCCAAACTCTCTAATAAACATTCAATCTTGAGACAAAAACCCAAACCCTACTTATCCTGGTACATTTCAACTTAAGGAGAGCACCAATTGACATTTCAAATCTTACAAGCTACACAATCCTTGATTGGGGAAACCCTAACCCTAACCCTAACCCTAACCCTAACCCTAACCCTAACCCTAACCCTAACCCTAACCCTAACCCTAACCCTAACCCTAACCCTAACCCTAACCCTAACCCTAACCCTAACCCTAACCCTAACCCTAACCCTAACCCTAACCCTAACCCTAACCCTAACCCTAACCCTAACCCTAACCCTAACCCTAACCCTAACCCTAACCCTAACCCTGTCCCATGTAAACATATCTTCTTGAGGAGAGCATCAAAAGGAACGAAAAATCTTATAATGTAAGCAATTGCGTTGTTGAAAAAATATACATATAAAACCCAAACATGCAGGGGACTACTTTCCTTTTAAAAGACATTTATTCTTGAGAAGAATGCAAAAACACATACATTTTGTAGCCTATGTAATACTTTACTAAATTGCGATAATATATACCCTAACAGGGAAAAAACTCCATAAGATCAAATGAACCTTATCAAGGATAATGGCTACCTGGTATATTTCAAACTAAAGGGAGCATGAAATGACATTTAAAATCTTACAGACTGCAAATTTATATTTCTAAACATTTTCTTTTTTTTTTTTTTTCATTAACAAAACCAAACTTTCTAATAAACATTCAATCTTGAGACAAAAACCCAAACCCTACTTATCCTGGTACAATTTAACTTAAGGAGAGCACCAAATGAAATTTCAAACCTAACAAAGCTACACAATCCTTTATTGGGAAAACCCTAACCCTAACCCCTAACCCTAACCCTAAATCCTAACCCTATCCCATGTAAACATATCTTCTTGAGGAGAGCATCAAAGGAATGAAAAATCTTATAATGTAAGCAATTGCGTTGTTGAAAAAATATACATATAAAACCCAAACATGCAGGGGACTACTTTCCTTTTAAAAGACATTTATTCTTGAGAAGAATGCAAAAATACATACATTTTGTAGCCTATGTAATACTTTACTAAATTGCGATAATATATACCCTAACAGGGAAAAAACTCCATAAGATCAAATGAAACTTATCAAGGATAATGGCTATCTGGTATATTTCAAACTAAAGGGAGCATGAAATGACATTTAAAAGCTTACAGACTGCAAAATTATATTTCTAAACATTTTCTTTTTTTTTTTTCATTAACAGAGCCAAACTCTCTAATAAACATTCAATCTTGAGACAAAAACCCAAACCCTACTTATCCTGGTACATTTCAACTTAAGGAGAGCACCAATTGACATTTCAAATTTTACAAGCTACACAATCCTTTATTGGGGAAACCCTAACCCTAACCCTAACCCTAACCCTAACCCTAACCCTAACCCTAACCCTAACCCTAACCCTAACCCTAACCCTAACCCTAACCCTAACCCTAACCCTAACCCTAACCCTAACCCTAACCCTAACCCTAACCCTAACCCTAACCCTAACCCTAACCCTAACCCTAACCCTAACCCTAACCCTAACCCTAACCCTGTCCCATGTAAACATATCTTCTTGAGGAGAGCATCAAAAGGAATGAAAAATTTTATAATGTAAGCAATTGCGTTGTTGAAAAAATATACATATAAAACCCAAACATGCAGGGGACTACTTTCCTTTTAAAAGACATTTATTCTTGAGAAGAATGCAAAAACACATACATTTTATAGCCTATGTAATACTTTACTAAATTGCGATAATATATACCCTAACAGAGAAAAAACTCCATAAGATCAAATGAACCTTATTAAGGATAATGGCTACCTGGTATATTTCAAACTAAAGGGAGCATGAAATGACATTTAAAATCTTACAGACTGCAAATTTATATTTCTAAACATTTTCTTTTTTTTTTTTTCATTAACAAAACCAAACTCTCTATTAAACATTCAATCTTGAGACAAAAACCCAAACCCTACTTATCCTGGTACACTTTAACTTAAGGAGAGCACCAAATGAAATTTCAAACCTAACAAAGCTACACAATCCTTTATTGGGAAAACCCTAACCCTAACCCTAACCCTAACCCTAACCCTAACCCTAACCCTAACCCTAACCCTAACCCTAACCCTAACCCTAACCCTAACCCTAACCCTAACCCTAACCCTAACCCTAACCCTAACCCTAACCCTAACCCTAACCCTAACCCTAACCCTAACCCTAACCCTAACCCTAACCCTAACCCTAACCCTAACCCTAACCCTAACCCTGTCCCATGTAAACATATCTTCTTGAGGAGAGCATCAAAAGGAACAAAAAATCTTATAATGTAAGCAATTGCGTTGTTGAAAAAATATACATATAAAACCCAAACATGCAGGGGACTACTTTCCTTTTAAAAGACATTTATTCTTGAGAAGAATGCAAAAACACATACATTTTGTAGCCTATGTAATACTTTACTAAATTGCGATAATATATACCCTAACAGGGAAAAAACTCCATAAGATCAAATGAACCTTATCAAGGATAATGGCTACCTGGTATATTTCAAACTAAAGGGAGCATGAAATGACATTTAAAATCTTACAGACTGCAAATTTATATTTCTAAACATTTTCTTTTTTTTTTTTCATTAACAAAACCAAACTCTCTATTAAACATTCAATCTTGAGACAAAAACCCAAACCCTACTTATCCTGGTACACTTTAACTTAAGGAGAGCACCAAATGAAATTTCAAACCTAACAAAGCTACACAATCCTTTATTGGGAAAACCCTAACCCTAACCCTAACCCTAACCCTAACCCTAACCCTAACCCTAACCCTAACCCTAACCCTAACCCTAACCCTAACCCTAACCCTAACCCTAACCCTAACCCTAACCCTAACCCTAACCCTAACCCTAACCCTAACCCTAACCCTAACCCTAACCCTAACCCTAACCCTAACCCTAACCCTAACCCTGTCCCATGTAAACATATCTTCTTGAGGAGAGCATCAAAAGGAACAAAAAATCTTATAATGTAAGCAATTGCGTTGTTGAAAAAATATACATATAAAACCCAAACATGCAGGGGACTACTTTCCTTTTAAAAGACATTTATTCTTGAGAAGAATGCAAAAACACATACATTTTGTAGCCTATGTAATACTTTACTAAATTGCGATAATATATACCCTAACAGGGAAAAAACTCCATAAGATCAAATGAACCTTATCAAGGATAATGGCTACCTGGTATATTTCAAACTAAAGGGAGCATGAAATGACATTTAAAATCTTACAGACTGCAAATTTATATTTCTAAACATTTTCTTTTTTTTTTTTTTTCATTAACAAAACCAAACTTTCTAATAAACATTCAATCTTGAGACAAAAACCCAAACCCTACTTATCCTGGTACAATTTAACTTAAGGAGAGCACCAAATGAAATTTCAAACCTAACAAAGCTACACAATCCTTTATTGGGAAAACCCTAACCCCTAACCCTAACCCTAACCCTAAATCCTAACCCTGTCCCATGTAAACATATCTTCTTGAGGAGAGCATCAAAGGAATGAAAAATCTTATAATGTAAGCAATTGCGTTGTTGAAAAAATATACATATAAAACCCAAACATGCAGGGGACTACTTTCCTTTTAAAAGACATTTATTCTTGAGAAGAATGCAAAAATACATACATTTTGTAGCCTATGTAATACTTTACTAAATTGCGATAATATATACCCTAACAGGGAAAAAACTCCATAAGATCAAATGAAACTTATCAAGGATAATGACTATCTGGTATATTTCAAACTAAAGGGAGCATGAAATGACATTTAAAAGCTTACAGACTGCAAAATTATATTTCTAAACATTTTCTTTTTTTTTTTTTCATTAACAGAGCCAAACTCTCTAATAAACATTCAATCTTGAGACAAAAACCCAAACCCTACTTATCCTGGTACATTTCAACTTAAGGAGAGCACCAATTGACATTTCAAATTTTACAAGCTACACAATCCTTTATTGGGGAAACCCTAACCCTAACCCTAACCCTAACCCTAACCCTAACCCTAACCCTAACCCTAACCCTAACCCTAACCCTAACCCTAACCCTAACCCTAACCCTAACCCTAACCCTAACCCTAACCCTAACCCTAACCCTAACCCTAACCCTAACCCTAACCCTAACCCTAACCCTAACCCTAACCCTAACCCTAACCCTAACCCTAACCCTAACCCTAACCCTAACCCTGTCCCATGTAAACATATCTTCTTGAGGAGAGCATCAAAAGGAATGAAAAATCTTATAATGTAAGCAATTGCGTTGTTGAAAAAATATACATATAAAACCCAAACATGCAGGGGACTACTTTCCTTTTAAAAGACATTTATTCTTGAGAAGAATGCAAAAACACATACATTTTATAGCCTATGTAATACTTTACTAAATTGTGATAATATATACCCTAACAGAGAAAAAACTCCATAAGATCAAATGAACCTTATTAAGGATAATGGCTACCTGGTATATTTCAAACTAAAGGGAGCATGAAATGACATTTAAAATCTTACAGACTGCAAATTTATATTTCTAAACATTTTTTTTTTTTTTTTTCATTAACAAAACCAAACTCTCTATTAAACATTCAATCTTGAGACAAAAACCCAAACCCTACTTATCCTGGTACACTTTAACTTAAGGAGAGCACCAAATGAAATTTCAAACCTAACAAAGCTACACAATCCTTTATTGGGAAAACCCTAACCCTAACCCTAACCCTAACCCTAACCCTAACCCTAACCCTAACCCTAACCCTAACCCTAACCCTAACCCTAACCCTAACCCTAACCCTAACCCTAACCCTAACCCTAACCCTAACCCTAACCCTAACCCTAACCCTAACCCTAACCCTAACCCTAACCCTAACCCTAACCCTGTCCCATGTAAACATATCTTCTTGAGGAGAGCATCAAAAGGAACAAAAAATCTTATAATGTAAGCAATTGCGTTGTTGAAAAAATATACATATAAAACCCAAACATGCAGGGGACTACTTTCCTTTTAAAAGACATTTATTCTTGAGAAGAATGCAAAAACACATACATTTTGTAGCCTATGTAATACTTTACTAAATTGCGATAATATATACCCTAACAGGGAAAAAACTCCATAAGATCAAATGAACCTTATCAAGGATAATGGCTACCTGGTATATTTCAAACTAAAGGGAGCATGAAATGACATTTAAAATCTTACAGACTGCAAATTTATATTTCTAAACATTTTCTTTTTTTTTTTTTTTCATTAACAAAACCAAACTTTCTAATAAACATTCAATCTTGAGACAAAAACCCAAACCCTACTTATCCTGGTACAATTTAACTTAAGGAGAGCACCAAATGAAATTTCAAACCTAACAAAGCTACACAATCCTTTATTGGGAAAACCCTAACCCTAACCCCGAACCCTAACCCTAAATCCTAACCCTGTCCCATGTAAACATATCTTCTTGAGGAGAGCATCAAAGGAATGAAAAATCTTATAATGTAAGCAATTGCGTTGTTGAAAAAATATACATATAAAACCCAAACATGCAGGGGACTACTTTCCTTTTAAAAGACATTTATTCTTGAGAAGAATGCAAAAACACATACATTTTGTAGCCTATGTAATACTTTACTAAATTGCGATAATATATACCCTAACAGGGAAAAAACTCCATAAGATCAAATGAAACTTATCAAGGATAATGGCTATCTGGTATATTTCAAACTAAAGGGAGCATGAAATGACATTTAAAAGCTTACAGACTGCAAAATTATATTTCTAAACATTTTCTTTTTTTTTTTTCATTAACAGAGCCAAACTCTCTAATAAACATTCAATCTTGAGACAATACCCCAAACCCTACTTATCCTGGTACATTTCAACTTAAGGAGAGCACCAATTGACATTTCAAATCTTACAAGCTACACAATCCTTTATTGGGGAAACCCTAACCCTAACCCTAACCCTAACCCTAACCCTAACCCTAACCCTAACCCTAACCCTAACCCTAACCCTAACCCTAACCCTAACCCTAACCCTAACCCTAACCCTAACCCTAACCCTAACCCTAACCCTAACCCTAACCCTAACCCTAACCCTAACCCTAACCCTAACCCTGTCCCATGTAAACATATCTTCTTGAGGAGAGCATCAAAAGGAACAAAAAATCTTATAATGTAAGCAATTGCGTTGTTGAAAAAATATACATATAAAACCCAAACATGCAGGGGACTACTTTCCTTTTAAAAGACATTTATTCTTGAGAAGAATGCAAAAACACATACATTTTGTAGCCTATGTAATACTTTACTAAATTGCGATAATATATACCCTAACAGGGAAAAAACTCCATAAGATCAAATGAACCTTATCAAGGATAATGGCTACCTGGTATATTTCAAACTAAAGGGAGCATGAAATGACATTTAAAATCTTACAGACTGCAAATTTATATTTCTAAACATTTTCTTTTTTTTTTTTCATTAACAAAACCAAACTCTCTATTAAACATTCAATCTTGAGACAAAAACCCAAACCCTACTTATCCTGGTACACTTTAACTTAAGGAGAGCACCAAATGAAATTTCAAACCTAACAAAGCTACACAATCCTTTATTGGGAAAACCCTAACCCTAACCCTAACCCTAACCCTAACCCTAACCCTAACCCTAACCCTAACCCTAACCCTAACCCTAACCCTAACCCTAACCCTAACCCTAACCCTAACCCTAACCCTAACCCTAACCCTAACCCTAACCCTAACCCTAACCCTAACCCTAACCCTAACCCTAACCCTAACCCTAACCCTAACCCTAACCCTAACCCTGTCCCATGTAAACATATCTTCTTGAGGAGAGCATCAAAAGGAACAAAAAATCTTATAATGTAAGCAATTGCGTTGTTGAAAAAATATACATATAAAACCCAAACATGCAGGGGACTACTTTCCTTTTAAAAGACATTTATTCTTGAGAAGAATGCAAAAACACATACATTTTGTAGCCTATGTAATACTTTACTAAATTGCGATAATATATACCCTAACAGGGAAAAAACTCCATAAGATCAAATGAACCTTATCAAGGATAATGGCTACCTGGTATATTTCAAACTAAAGGGAGCATGAAATGACATTTAAAATCTTACAGACTGCAAATTTATATTTCTAAACATTTTCTTTTTTTTTTTTTTTCATTAACAAAACCAAACTTTCTAATAAACATTCAATCTTGAGACAAAAACCCAAACCCTACTTATCCTGGTACAATTTAACTTAAGGAGAGCACCAAATGAAATTTCAAACCTAACAAAGCTACACAATCCTTTATTGGGAAAACCCTAACCCCTAACCCTAACCCTAACCCTAAATCCTAACCCTGTCCCATGTAAACATATCTTCTTGAGGAGAGCATCAAAGGAATGAAAAATCTTATAATGTAAGCAATTGCGTTGTTGAAAAAATATACATATAAAACCCAAACATGCAGGGGACTACTTTCCTTTTAAAAGACATTTATTCTTGAGAAGAATGCAAAAATACATACATTTTGTAGCCTATGTAATACTTTACTAAATTGCGATAATATATACCCTAACAGGGAAAAAACTCCATAAGATCAAATGAAACTTATCAAGGATAATGACTATCTGGTATATTTCAAACTAAAGGGAGCATGAAATGACATTTAAAAGCTTACAGACTGCAAAATTATATTTCTAAACATTTTCTTTTTTTTTTTTTCATTAACAGAGCCAAACTCTCTAATAAACATTCAATCTTGAGACAAAAACCCAAACCCTACTTATCCTGGTACATTTCAACTTAAGGAGAGCACCAATTGACATTTCAAATTTTACAAGCTACACAATCCTTTATTGGGGAAACCCTAACCCTAACCCTAACCCTAACCCTAACCCTAACCCTAACCCTAACCCTAACCCTAACCCTAACCCTAACCCTAACCCTAACCCTAACCCTAACCCTAACCCTAACCCTAACCCTAACCCTAACCCTAACCCTAACCCTAACCCTAACCCTAACCCTAACCCTAACCCTAACCCTAACCCTAACCCTGTCCCATGTAAACATATCTTCTTGAGGAGAGCATCAAAAGGAATGAAAAATCTTATAATGTAAGCAATTGCGTTGTTGAAAAAATATACATATAAAACCCAAACATGCAGGGGACTACTTTCCTTTTAAAAGACATTTATTCTTGAGAAGAATGCAAAAACACATACATTTTATAGCCTATGTAATACTTTACTAAATTGTGATAATATATACCCTAACAGAGAAAAAACTCCATAAGATCAAATGAACCTTATTAAGGATAATGGCTACCTGGTATATTTCAAACTAAAGGGAGCATGAAATGACATTTAAAATCTTACAGACTGCAAATTTATATTTCTAAACATTTTTTTTTTTTTTTTTTCATTAACAAAACCAAACTCTCTATTAAACATTCAATCTTGAGACAAAAACCCAAACCCTACTTATCCTGGTACACTTTAACTTAAGGAGAGCACCAAATGAAATTTCAAACCTAACAAAGCTACACAATCCTTTATTGGGAAAACCCTAACCCTAACCCTAACCCTAACCCTAACCCTAACCCTAACCCTAACCCTAACCCTAACCCTAACCCTAACCCTAACCCTAACCCTAACCCTAACCCTAACCCTAACCCTAACCCTAACCCTAACCCTAACCCTAACCCTAACCCTAACCCTAACCCTAACCCTAACCCTAACCCTGTCCCATGTAAACATATCTTCTTGAGGAGAGCATCAAAAGGAACAAAAAATCTTATAATGTAAGCAATTGCGTTGTTGAAAAAATATACATATAAAACCCAAACATGCAGGGGACTACTTTCCTTTTAAAAGACATTTATTCTTGAGAAGAATGCAAAAACACATACATTTTGTAGCCTATGTAATACTTTACTAAATTGCGATAATATATACCCTAACAGGGAAAAAACTCCATAAGATCAAATGAACCTTATCAAGGATAATGGCTACCTGGTATATTTCAAACTAAAGGGAGCATGAAATGACATTTAAAATCTTACAGACTGCAAATTTATATTTCTAAACATTTTCTTTTTTTTTTTTTTTCATTAACAAAACCAAACTTTCTAATAAACATTCAATCTTGAGACAAAAACCCAAACCCTACTTATCCTGGTACAATTTAACTTAAGGAGAGCACCAAATGAAATTTCAAACCTAACAAAGCTACACAATCCTTTATTGGGAAAACCCTAACCCTAACCCCGAACCCTAACCCTAAATCCTAACCCTGTCCCATGTAAACATATCTTCTTGAGGAGAGCATCAAAGGAATGAAAAATCTTATAATGTAAGCAATTGCGTTGTTGAAAAAATATACATATAAAACCCAAACATGCAGGGGACTACTTTCCTTTTAAAAGACATTTATTCTTGAGAAGAATGCAAAAACACATACATTTTGTAGCCTATGTAATACTTTACTAAATTGCGATAATATATACCCTAACAGGGAAAAAACTCCATAAGATCAAATGAAACTTATCAAGGATAATGGCTATCTGGTATATTTCAAACTAAAGGGAGCATGAAATGACATTTAAAAGCTTACAGACTGCAAAATTATATTTCTAAACATTTTCTTTTTTTTTTTTCATTAACAGAGCCAAACTCTCTAATAAACATTCAATCTTGAGACAATACCCCAAACCCTACTTATCCTGGTACATTTCAACTTAAGGAGAGCACCAATTGACATTTCAAATCTTACAAGCTACACAATCCTTTATTGGGGAAACCCTAACCCTAACCCTAACCCTAACCCTAACCCTAACCCTAACCCTAACCCTAACCCTAACCCTAACCCTAACCCTAACCCTAACCCTAACCCTAACCCTAACCCTAACCCTAACCCTAACCCTAACCCTAACCCTAACCCTAACCCTAACCCTAACCCTAACCCTAACCCTAACCCTAACCCTAACCCTAACCCTAACCCTAACCCTAACCCTAACCCTAACCCTAACCCTAACCCTAACCCTAACCCTAACCCTAACCCTAACCCTAACCCTAACCCTGTCCCATGTAAACATATCTTCTTGAGGAGAGCATCAAAAGGAACAAAAAATCTTATAATGTAAGCAATTGCGTTGTTGAAAAAATATACATATAAAACCCAAACATGCAGGGGACTACTTTCCTTTTAAAAGACATTTATTCTTGAGAAGAATGCAAAAACACATACATTTTGTAGCCTATGTAATACTTTACTAAATTGCGATAATATATACCCTAACAGGGAAAAAACTCCATAAGATCAAATGAACCTTATCAAGGATAATGGCTACCTGGTATATTTCAAACTAAAGGGAGCATGAAATGACATTTAAAATCTTACAGACTGCAAATTTATATTTCTAAACATTTTTTTTTTTTTTTTTCATTAACAAAACCAAACTTTCTAATAAACATTCAATCTTGAGACAAAAACCCAAACCCTACTTATCCTGGTACAATTTAACTTAAGGAGAGCACCAAATGAAATTTCAAACCTAACAAAGCTACACAATCCTTTATTGGGAAAACCCTAACCCTAAATCCTAACCCTGTCCCATGTAAACATATCTTCTTGAGGAGAGCATCAAAGGAATGAAAAATCTTATAATGTAAGCAATTGCGTTGTTGAAAAAATATACATATAAAACCCAAACATGCAGGGGACTACTTTCCTTTTAAAAGACATTTATTCTTGAGAAGAATGCAAAAATACATACATTTTGTAGCCTATGTAATACTTTACTAAATTGCGATAATATATACCCTAACAGGGAAAAAACTCCATAAGATCAAATGAACCTTATCAAGGATAATGGCTATCTGGTATATTTCAAACTAAAGGGAGCATGAAATGACATTTAAAAGCTTACAGACTGCAAAATTATATTTCTAAACATTTTCTTTTTTTTTTTTTTTCATTAACAGAGCCAAACTCTCTAATAAACATTCAATCTTGAGACAAAAACCTAAACCCTACTTATCCTGGTACATTTCAACTTAAGGAGAGCACCAATTGACATTTCAAATCTTACAAGCTACACAATCCTTTATTGGGGAAACCCTAACCCTAACCCTAACCCTAACCCTAACCCTAACCCTAACCCTAACCCTAACCCTAACCCTAACCCTAACCCTAACCCTAACCCTAACCCTAACCCTAACCCTAACCCTAACCCTAACCCTAACCCTAACCCTAACCCTAACCCTAACCCTAACCCTAACCCTAACCCTAACCCTAACCCTAACCCTAACCCTAACCCTAACCCTAACCCTGTCCCATGTAAACATATCTTCTTGAGGAGAGCATCAAAAGGAACAAAAAATCTTATAATGTAAGCAATTGCGTTGTTGAAAAAATATACATATAAAACCCAAACATGCAGGGGACTACTTTCCTTTTAAAAGACATTTATTCTTGAGAAGAATGCGAAAACACATACATTTTGTAGCCTATGTAATACTTTACTAAATTGCGATAATATATACCCTAACAGAGAAAAAACTCCATAAGATCAAATGAACCTTATCAAGGATAATGGCTACCTGGTATATTTCAAACTAAAGGGAGCATGAAATGACATTTAAAATCTTACAGACTGCAAATTTATATTTCTAAACATTTTCTTTTTTTTTTTCATTAACAAAACCAAACTCTCTATTAAACATTCAATCTTGAGACAAAAACCCAAACCCTACTTATCCTGGTACACTTTAACTTAAGGAGAGCACCAAATGAAATTTCAAACCTAACAAAGCTACACAATCCTTTATTGGGAAAACCCTAACCCTAACCCTAACCCTAACCCTAACCCTAACCCTAACCCTAACCCTAACCCTAACCCTAACCCTAACCCTAACCCTAACCCTAACCCTAACCCTAACCCTAACCCTAACCCTAACCCTAACCCTAACCCTAACCCTAACCCTAACCCTAACCCTAACCCTAACCCTGTCCCATGTAAACATATTTTCTTGAGGAGAGCATCAAAAGGAACAAAAAATCTTATAATGTAAGCAATTGCGTTGTTGAAAAAATATACATATAAAACCCAAACATGCAGGGGACTACTTTCCTTTTAAAAGACATTTATTCTTGAGAAGAATGCAAAAACACATACATTTTGTAGCCTATGTAATACTTTACTAAATTGCGATAATATATACCCTAACAGGGAAAAAACTCCATAAGATCAAATGAACCTTATCAAGGATAATGGCTACCTGGTATATTTCAAACTAAAGGGAGCATGAAATGACATTTAAAATCTTACAGACTGCAAATTTATATTTCTAAACATTTTCTTTTTTTTTTTTTTCATTAACAAAACCAAACTTTCTAATAAACATTCAATCTTGAGACAAAAACCCAAACCCTACTTATCCTGGTACAATTTAACTTAAGGAGAGCACCAAATGAAATTTCAAACCTAACAAAGCTACACAATCCTTTATTGGGAAAACCCGAACCCTAACCCTAACCCTAAATCCTAACCCTGTCCCATGTAAACATATCTTCTTGAGGAGAGCATCAAAGGAATGAAAAATCTTATAATGTAAGCAATTGCGTTGTTGAAAAAATATACATATAAAACCCAAACATGCAGGGGACTACTTTCCTTTTAAAAGACATTTATTCTTGAGAAGAATGCAAAAATACATACATTTTGTAGCCTATGTAATACTTTACTAAATTGCGATAATATATACCCTAACAGGGAAAAAACTCCATAAGATCAAATGAACCTTATCAAGGATAATGGCTATCTGGTATATTTCAAACTAAAGGGAGCATGAAATGACATTTAAAAGCTTACAGACTGCAAAATTATATTTCTAAACATTTTCTTTTTTTTTTTTCATTAACAGAGCCAAACTCTCTAATAAACATTCAATCTTGAGACAAAAACCCAAACCCTACTTATCCTGGTACATTTCAACTTAAGGAGAGCACCAATTGACATTTCAAATCTTACAAGCTACACAATCCTTTATTGGGGAAAAACCCTAACCCTAACCCTAACCCTAACCCTAACCCTAACCCTAACCCTAACCCTAACCCTAACCCTAACCCTAACCCTAACCCTAACCCTAACCCTAACCCTAACCCTAACCCTAACCCTAACCCTAACCCTAACCCTAACCCTAACCCTAACCCTAACCCTAACCCTAACCCTGTCCCATGTAAACATATCTTCTTGAGGAGAGCATCAAAAGGAACGAAAAATCTTATAATGTAAGCAATTGCGTTGTTGAAAAAATATACATATAAAACCCAAACATGCAGGGGACTACTTTCCTTTTAAAAGACATTTATTCTTGAGAAGAATGCAAAAACACATACATTTTGTAGCCTATGTAATACTTTACTAAATTGCGATAATATATACCCTAACAGGGAAAAAACTCCATAAGATCAAATGAACCTTATCAAGGATAATGGCTACCTGGTATATTTCAAACTAAAGGGAGCATGAAATGACATTTAAAATCTTACAGACTGCAAATTTATATTTCTAAACATTTTCTTTTTTTTTTTTTTTCATTAACAAAACCGAACTTTCTAATAAACATTCAATCTTGAGACAAAAACCCAAACCCTACTTATCCTGGTACAATTTAACTTAAGGAGAGCACCAAATGAAATTTCAAACCTAACAAAGCTACACAATCCTTTATTGGGAAAACCCTAACCCTAACCCCTAACCCTAACCCTAAATCCTAACCCTGTCCCATGTAAACATATCTTCTTGAGGAGAGCATCAAAGGAATGAAAAATCTTATAATGTAAGCAATTGCGTTGTTGAAAAAATATACATATAAAACCCAAACATGCAGGGGACTACTTTCCTTTTAAAAGACATTTATTCTTGAGAAGAATGCAAAAACACATACATTTTATAGCCTATGTAATACTTTACTAAATTGCGATAATATATACCCTAACAGAGAAAAAACTCCATAAGATCAAATGAACCTTATTAAGGATAATGGCTACCTGGTATATTTCAAACTAAAGGGAGCATGAAATGACATTTAAAATCTTACAGACTGCAAATTTATATTTCTAAACATTTTCTTTTTTTTCATTAACAAAACCAAACTCTCTATTAAACATTCAATCTTGAGACAAAAACCCAAACCCTACTTATCCTGGTACACTTTAACTTAAGGAGAGCACCAAATGAAATTTCAAACCTAACAAAGCTACACAATCCTTTATTGGGAAAACCCTAACCCTAACCCTAACCCTAACCCTAACCCTAACCCTAACCCTAACCCTAACCCTAACCCTAACCCTAACCCTAACCCTAACCCTAACCCTAACCCTAACCCTAACCCTAACCCTAACCCTAACCCTAACCCTAACCCTAACCCTGTCCCATGTAAACATATCTTCTTGAGGAGAGCATCAAAAGGAACGAAAAATCTTATAATGTAAGCAATTGCGTTGTTGAAAAAATATACATATAAAACCCAAACATGCAGGGGACTACTTTCCTTTTAAAAGACATTTATTCTTGAGAAGAATGCAAAAACACATACATTTTATAGCCTATGTAATACTTTACTAAATTGCGATAATATATACCCTAACAGAGAAAAAACTCCATAAGATCAAATGAACCTTATTAAGGATAATGGCTACCTGGTATATTTCAAACTAAAGGGAGCATGAAATGACATTTAAAATCTTACAGACTGCAAATTTATATTTCTAAACATTTTCTTTTTTTTTTTTCATTAACAAAACCAAACTCTCTATTAAACATTCAATCTTGAGACAAAAACTCAAACCCTTCTTATCCTGGTACACTTTAACTTAAGGAGAGCACCAAATGAAATTTCAAACCTAACAAAGCTACACAATCCTTTATTGGGAAAACCCTAACCCTAACCCTAACCCTAACCCTAACCCTAACCCTAACCCTAACCCTAACCCTAACCCTAACCCTAACCCTAACCCTAACCCTAACCCTAACCCTAACCCTAACCCTAACCCTAACCCTAACCCTAACCCTAACCCTAACCCTAACCCTAACCCTAACCCTAACCCTAACCCTAACCCTAACCCTAACCCTAACCCTAACCCTAACCCTAACCCTGTCCCATGTAAACATATCTTCTTGAGGAGAGCATCAAAAGGAACAAAAAATCTTATAATGTAAGCAATTGCGTTGTTGAAAAAATATACATATAAAACCCAAACATGCAGGGGACTACTTTCCTTTTAAAAGACATTTATTCTTGAGAAGAATGCAAAAACACATACATTTTGTAGCCTATGTAATACTTTACTAAATTGCGATAATATATACCCTAACAGGGAAAAAACTCCATAAGATCAAATGAACCTTATCAAGGATAATGGCTACCTGGTATATTTCAAACTAAAGGGAGCATGACATGACATTTAAAATCTTACAGACTGCAAATTTATATTTCTAAACATTTTCTTTTTTTTTTTTTTCATTAACAAAACCAAACTTTCTAATAAACATTCAATCTTGAGACAAAAACCCAAACCCTACTTATCCTGGTACAATTTAACTTAAGGAGAGCACCAAATGAAATTTCAAACCTAACAAAGCTACACAATCCTTTATTGGGAAAACCCTAACCCTAACCCCGAACCCTAACCCTAAATCCTAACCCTGTCCCATGTAAACATATCTTCTTGAGGAGAGCATCAAAGGAATGAAAAATCTTATAATGTAAGCAATTGCGTTGTTGAAAAAATATACATATAAAACCCAAACATGCAGGGGACTACTTTCCTTTTAAAAGACATTTATTCTTGAGAAGAATGCAAAAACACATACATTTTGTAGCCTATGTAATACTTTACTATATTGCGATAATATATACCCTAACAGGGAAAAAACTCCATAAGATCAAATGAAACTTATCAAGGATAATGGCTATCTGGTATATTTCAAACTAAAGGGAGCATGAAATGACATTTAAAAGCTTACAGACTGCAAAATTATATTTCTAAACATTTTCTTTTTTTTTTTTCATTAACAGAGCCAAACTCTCTAATAAACATTCAATCTTGAGACAAAACCCCAAACCCTACTTATCCTGGTACATTTCAACTTAAGGAGAGCACCAATTGACATTTCAAATCTTACAAGCTACACAATCCTTTATTGGGGAAACCCTAACCCTAACCCTAACCCTAACCCTAACCCTAACCCTAACCCTAACCCTAACCCTAACCCTAACCCTAACCCTAACCCTAACCCTAACCCTAACCCTAACCCTAACCCTAACCCTAACCCTAACCCTAACCCTAACCCTAACCCTAACCCTAACCCTAACCCTAACCCTAACCCTAACCCTAACCCTAACCCTAACCCTAACCCTAACCCTAACCCTGTCCCATGTAAACATATCTTCTTGAGGAGAGCATCAAAAGGAATGAAAAATTTTATAATGTAAGCAATTGCGTTGTTGAAAAAATATACATATAAAACCCAAACATGCAGGGGACTACTTTCCTTTTAAAAGACATTTATTCTTGAGAAGAATGCAAAAACACATACATTTTATAGCCTATGTAATACTTTACTAAATTGCGATAATATATACCCTAACAGAGAAAAAACTCCATAAGATCAAATGAACCTTATTAAGGATAATGGCTACCTGGTATATTTCAAACTAAAGGGAGCATGAAATGACATTTAAAATCTTACAGACTGCAAATTTATATTTCTAAACATTTTCTTTTTTTTTTTTTCATTAACAAAACCAAACTCTCTATTAAACATTCAATCTTGAGACAAAAACCCAAACCCTACTTATCCTGGTACACTTTAACTTAAGGAGAGCACCAAATGAAATTTCAAACCTAACAAAGCTACACAATCCTTTATTGGGAAAACCCTAACCCTAACCCTAACCCTAACCCTAACCCTAACCCTAACCCTAACCCTAACCCTAACCCTAACCCTAACCCTAACCCTAACCCTAACCCTAACCCTAACCCTAACCCTAACCCTAACCCTAACCCTAACCCTAACCCTAACCCTAACCCTAACCCTAACCCTAACCCTAACCCTAACCCTAACCCTAACCCTAACCCTAACCCTAACCCTAACCCTGTCCCATGTAAACATATCTTCTTGAGGAGAGCATCAAAAGGAACAAAAAATCTTATAATGTAAGCAATTGCGTTGTTGAAAAAATATACATATAAAACCCAAACATGCAGGGGACTACTTTCCTTTTAAAAGACATTTATTCTTGAGAAGAATGCAAAAACACATACATTTTGTAGCCTATGTAATACTTTACTAAATTGCGATAATATATACCCTAACAGGGAAAAAACTCCATAAGATCAAATGAACCTTATCAAGGATAATGGCTACCTGGTATATTTCAAACTAAAGGGAGCATGAAATGACATTTAAAATCTTACAGACTGCAAATTTATATTTCTAAACATTTTCTTTTTTTTTTTTTTTCATTAACAAAACCAAACTTTCTAATAAACATTCAATCTTGAGACAAAAACCCAAACCCTACTTATCCTGGTACAATTTAACTTAAGGAGAGCACCAAATGAAATTTCAAACCTAACAAAGCTACACAATCCTTTATTGGGAAAACCCTAACCCTAACCCCTAACCCTAACCCTAAATCCTAACCCTATCCCATGTAAACATATCTTCTTGAGGAGAGCATCAAAGGAATGAAAAATCTTATAATGTAAGCAATTGCGTTGTTGAAAAAATATACATATAAAACCCAAACATGCAGGGGACTACTTTCCTTTTAAAAGACATTTATTCTTGAGAAGAATGCAAAAATACATACATTTTGTAGCCTATGTAATACTTTACTAAATTGCGATAATATATACCCTAACAGGGAAAAAACTCCATAAGATCAAATGAAACTTATCAAGGATAATGGCTATCTGGTATATTTCAAACTAAAGGGAGCATGAAATGACATTTAAAAGCTTACAGACTGCAAAATCATATTTCTAAACATTTTCTTTTTTTTTTTTCATTAACAGAGCCAAACTCTCTAATAAACATTCAATCTTGAGACAAAAACCCAAACCCTACTTATCCTGGTACATTTCAACTTAAGGAGAGCACCAATTGACATTTCAAATTTTACAAGCTACACAATCCTTTATTGGGGAAACCCTAACCCTAACCCTAACCCTAACCCTAACCCTAACCCTAACCCTAACCCTAACCCTAACCCTAACCCTAACCCTAACCCTAACCCTAACCCTAACCCTAACCCTAACCCTAACCCTAACCCTAACCCTAACCCTAACCCTAACCCTAACCCTAACCCTAACCCTAACCCTAACCCTAACCCTAACCCTAACCCTAACCCTAACCCTAACCCTGTCCCATGTAAACATATCTTCTTGAGGAGAGCATCAAAAGGAACGAAAAATCTTATAATGTAAGCAATTGCGTTGTTGAAAAAATATACATATAAAACCCAAACATGCAGGGGACTACTTTCCTTTTAAAAGACATTTATTCTTGAGAAGAATGCAAAAACACATACATTTTGTAGCCTATGTAATACTTTACTAAATTGCGATAATATATACCCTAACAGGGAAAAAACTCCATAAGATCAAATGAACCTTATCAAGGATAATGGCTACCTGGTATATTTCAAACTAAAGGGAGCATGAAATGACATTTAAAATCTTACAGACTGCAAATTTATATTTCTAAACATTTTCTTTTTTTTTTTTTCATTAACAAAACCAAACTTTCTAATAAACATTCAATCTTGAGACAAAAACCCAAACCCTACTTATCCTGGTACAATTTAACTTAAGGAGAGCACCAAATGAAATTTCAAACCTAACAAAGCTACACAATCCTTTATTGGGAAAACCCTAACCCTAACCCCGAACCCTAACCCTAAATCCTAACCCTGTCCCATGTAAACATATCTTCTTGAGGAGAGCATCAAAGGAATGAAAAATCTTATAATGTAAGCAATTGCGTTGTTGAAAAAATATACATATAAAACCCAAACATGCAGGGGACTACTTTCCTTTTAAAAGACATTTATTCTTGAGAAGAATGCAAAAACACATACATTTTGTAGCCTATGTAATACTTTACTAAATTGCGATAATATATACCCTAACAGGGAAAAAACTCCATAAGATCAAATGAAACTTATCAAGGATAATGGCTATCTGGTATATTTCAAACTAAAGGGAGCATGAAATGACATTTAAAAGCTTACAGACTGCAAAATTATATTTCTAAACATTTTCTTTTTTTTTTTTCATTAACAGAGCCAAACTCTCTAATAAACATTCAATCTTGAGACAAAACCCCAAACCCTACTTATCCTGGTACATTTCAACTTAAGGAGAGCACCAATTGACATTTCAAATCTTACAAGCTACACAATCCTTTATTGGGGAAACCCTAACCCTAACCCTAACCCTATCCCTAACCCTAACCCTAACCCTAACCCTAACCCTAACCCTAACCCTAACCCTAACCCTAACCCTAACCCTAACCCTAACCCTAACCCTAACCCTAACCCTAACCCTAACCCTAACCCTAACCCTAACCCTAACCCTAACCCTGTCCCATGTAAACATATCTTCTTGAGGAGAGCATCAAAAGGAATGAAAAATTTTATAATGTAAGCAATTGCGTTGTTGAAAAAATATACATATAAAACCCAAACATGCAGGGGACTACTTTCCTTTTAAAAGACATTTATTCTTGAGAAGAATGCAAAAACACATACATTTTATAGCCTATGTAATACTTTACTAAATTGCGATAATATATACCCTAACAGAGAAAAAACTCCATAAGATCAAATGAACCTTATTAAGGATAATGGCTACCTGGTATATTTCAAACTAAAGGGAGCATGAAATGACATTTAAAATCTTACAGACTGCAAATTTATATTTCTAAACATTTTCTTTTTTTTTTTTTCATTAACAAAACCAAACTCTCTATTAAACATTCAATCTTGAGACAAAAACCCAAACCCTACTTATCCTGGTACACTTTAACTTAAGGAGAGCACCAAATGAAATTTCAAACCTAACAAAGCTACACAATCCTTTATTGGGAAAACCCTAACCCTAACCCTAACCCTAACCCTAACCCTAACCCTAACCCTAACCCTAACCCTAACCCTAACCCTAACCCTAACCCTAACCCTAACCCTAACCCTAACCCTAACCCTAACCCTAACCCTAACCCTAACCCTAACCCTAACCCTAACCCTAACCCTAACCCTAACCCTAACCCTAACCCTGTCCCATGTAAACATATCTTCTTGAGGAGAGCATCAAAAGGAACAAAAAATCTTATAATGTAAGCAATTGCGTTGTTGAAAAAATATACATATAAAACCCAAACATGCAGGGGACTACTTTCCTTTTAAAAGACATTTATTCTTGAGAAGAATGCAAAAACACATACATTTTGTAGCCTATGTAATACTTTACTAAATTGCGATAATATATACCCTAACAGGGAAAAAACTCCATAAGATCAAATGAACCTTATCAAGGATAATGGCTACCTGGTATATTTCAAACTAAAGGGAGCATGAAATGACATTTAAAATCTTACAGACTGCAAATTTATATTTCTAAACATTTTCTTTTTTTTTTTTCATTAACAAAACCAAACTCTCTATTAAACATTCAATCTTGAGACAAAAACCCAAACCCTACTTATCCTGGTACACTTTAACTTAAGGAGAGCACCAAATGAAATTTCAAACCTAACAAAGCTACACAATCCTTTATTGGGAAAACCCTAACCCTAACCCTAACCCTAACCCTAACCCTAACCCTAACCCTAACCCTAACCCTAACCCTAACCCTAACCCTAACCCTAACCCTAACCCTAACCCTAACCCTAACCCTAACCCTAACCCTAACCCTAACCCTAACCCTAACCCTAACCCTAACCCTAACCCTAACCCTAACCCTGTCCCATGTAAACATATCTTCTTGAGGAGAGCATCAAAAGGAACAAAAAATCTTATAATGTAAGCAATTGCGTTGTTGAAAAAATATACATATAAAACCCAAACATGCAGGGGACTACTTTCCTTTTAAAAGACATTTATTCTTGAGAAGAATGCAAAAACACATACATTTTGTAGCCTATGTAATACTTTACTAAATTGCGATAATATATACCCTAACAGGGAAAAAACTCCATAAGATCAAATGAACCTTATCAAGGATAATGGCTACCTGGTATATTTCAAACTAAAGGGAGCATGAAATGACATTTAAAATCTTACAGACTGCAAATTTATATTTCTAAACATTTTCTTTTTTTTTTTTTTTCATTAACAAAACCAAACTTTCTAATAAACATTCAATCTTGAGACAAAAACCCAAACCCTACTTATCCTGGTACAATTTAACTTAAGGAGAGCACCAAATGAAATTTCAAACCTAACAAAGCTACACAATCCTTTATTGGGAAAACCCTAACCCTAACCCCTAACCCTAACCCTAAATCCTAACCCTGTCCCATGTAAACATATCTTCTTGAGGAGAGCATCAAAGGAATGAAAAATCTTATAATGTAAGCAATTGCGTTGTTGAAAAAATATACATATAAAACCCTTTCCTTTTAAAAGACATTTATTCTTGAGAAGAATGCAAAAATACATACATTTTGTAGCCTATGTAATACTTTACTAAATTGCGATAATATATACCCTAACAGGGAAAAAACTCCATAAGATCAAATGAAACTTATCAAGGATAATGACTATCTGGTATATTTCAAACTAAAGGGAGCATGAAATGACATTTAAAAGCTTACAGACTGCAAAATTATATTTCTAAACATTTTCTTTTTTTTTTTTTCATTAACAGAGCCAAACTCTCTAATAAACATTCAATCTTGAGACAAAAACCCAAACCCTACTTATCCTGGTACATTTCAACTTAAGGAGAGCACCAATTGACATTTCAAATTTTACAAGCTACACAATCCTTTATTGGGGAAACCCTAACCCTAACCCTAACCCTAACCCTAACCCTAACCCTAACCCTAACCCTAACCCTAACCCTAACCCTAACCCTAACCCTAACCCTAACCCTAACCCTAACCCTAACCCTAACCCTAACCCTAACCCTAACCCTAACCCTAACCCTAACCCTAACCCTAACCCTAACCCTAACCCTAACCCTGTCCCATGTAAACATATCTTCTTGAGGAGAGCATCAAAAGGAATGAAAAATCTTATAATGTAAGCAATTGCGTTGTTGAAAAAATATACATATAAAACCCAAACATGCAGGGGACTACTTTCCTTTTAAAAGACATTTATTCTTGAGAAGAATGCAAAAACACATACATTTTATAGCCTATGTAATACTTTACTAAATTGTGATAGTATATACCCTAACAGAGAAAAAACTCCATAAGATCAAATGAACCTTATTAAGGATAATGGCTACCTGGTATATTTCAAACTAAAGGGAGCATGAAATGACATTTAAAATCTTACAGACTGCAAATTTATATTTCTAAACATTTTTTTTTTTTTTTTTCATTAATAAAACCAAACTCTCTATTAAACATTCAATCTTGAGACAAAAACCCAAACCCTACTTATCCTGGTACACTTTAACTTAAGGAGAGCACCAAATGAAATTTCAAACCTAACAAAGCTACACAATCCTTTATTGGGAAAACCCTAACCCTAACCCTAACCCTAACCCTAACCCTAACCCTAACCCTAACCCTAACCCTAACCCTAACCCTAACCCTAACCCTAACCCTAACCCTAACCCTAACCCTAACCCTAACCCTAACCCTAACCCTAACCCTAACCCTAACCCTAACCCTAACCCTAACCCTAACCCTAACCCTAACCCTAACCCTAACCCTAACCCTAACCCTAACCCTAACCCTGTCCCATGTAAACATATCTTCTTGAGGAGAGCATCAAAAGGAACGAAAAATCTTATAATGTAAGCAATTGCGTTGTTGAAAAAATATACATATAAAACCCAAACATGCAGGGGACTACTTTCCTTTTAAAAGACATTTATTCTTGAGAAGAATGCAAAAACACATACATTTTGTAGCCTATGTAATACTTTACTAAATTGCGATAATATATACCCTAACAGGGAAAAAACTCCATAAGATCAAATGAACCTTATCAAGGATAATGGCTACCTGGTATATTTCAAACTAAAGGGAGCATGAAATGACATTTAAAATCTTACAGACTGCAAATTTATATTTCTAAACATTTTCTTTTTTTTTTTTTTTCATTAACAAAACCAAACTTTCTAATAAACATTCAATCTTGAGACAAAAACCCAAACCCTACTTATCCTGGTACAATTTAACTTAAGGAGAGCACCAAATGAAATTTCAAACCTAACAAAGCTACACAATCCTTTATTGGGAAAACCCTAACCCTAACCCCGAACCCTAACCCTATCCCATGTAAACATATCTTCTTGAGGAGAGCATCAAAGGAATGAAAAATCTTATAATGTAAGCAATTGCGTTGTTGAAAAAATATACATATAAAACCCAAACATGCAGGGGACTACTTTCCTTTTAAAAGACATTTATTCTTGAGAAGAATGCAAAAATACATACATTTTGTAGCCTATGTAATACTTTACTAAATTGCGATAATATATACCCTAACAGGGAAAAAACTCCATAAGATCAAATGAAACTTATCAAGGATAATGGCTATCTGGTATATTTCAAACTAAAGGGAGCATGAAATGACATTTAAAATCTTACAGACTGCAAATTTATATTTCTAAACATTTTCTTTTTTTTTTTTTTCATTAACAAAACCAAACTTTCTAATAAACATTCAATCTTGAGACAAAAACCCAAACCCTACTTATCCTGGTACAATTTAACTTAAGGAGAGCACCAAATGAAATTTCAAACCTAACAAAGCTACACAATCCTTTATTGGGAAAACCCTAACCCCTAACCCTAAATCCTAACCCTGTCCCATGTAAACATATCTTCTTGAGGAGAGCATCAAAGGAATGAAAAATCTTATAATGTAAGCAATTGCGTTGTTGAAAAAATATACATATAAAACCCAAACATGCAGGGGACTACTTTCCTTTTAAAAGACATTTATTCTTGAGAAGAATGCAAAAACACAGACATTTTATAGCCTATGTAATACTTTACTAAATTGCGATAATATATACCCTAACAGAGAAAAAACTCCATAAGATCAAATGAACCTTATTAAGGATAATGGCTATCTGGTATATTTCAAACTAAAGGGAGCATGAAATGACATTTAAAATCTTACAGACTGCAAATTTATATTTCTAAACATTTTCTTTTTTTTTTTCATTAACAAAACCAAACTCTTTATTAAACATTCAATCTTGAGACAAAAACCCAAACCCTACTTATCCTGGTACACTTTAACTTAAGGAGAGCACCAAATGAAATTTCAAACCTAACAAAGCTACACAATCCTTTATTGGGAAAACCCTAACCCTAACCCTAACCCTAACCCTAACCCTAACCCTAACCCTAACCCTAACCCTAACCCTAACCCTAACCCTAACCCTAACCCTAACCCTAACCCTAACCCTAACCCTAACCCTAACCCTAACCCTAACCCTAACCCTAACCCTAACCCTAACCCTAACCCTAACCCTAACCCTAACCCTAACCCTAACCCTAACCCTGTCCCATGTAAACATATCTTCTTGAGGAGAGCATCAAAAGGAACAAAAAATCTTATAATGTAAGCAATTGCGTTGTTGAAAAAATATACATATAAAACCCAAACATGCAGGGGACTACTTTCCTTTTAAAAGACATTTATTCTTGAGAAGAATGCAAAAACACATACATTTTGTAGCCTATGTAATACTTTACTAAATTGCGATAATATATACCCTAACAGGGAAAAAACTCCATAAGATCAAATGAACCTTATCAAGGATAATGGCTACCTGGTATATTTCAAACTAAAGGGAGCATGAAATGACATTTAAAATCTTACAGACTGCAAATTTATATTTCTAAACATTTTCTTTGTTTTTTTTTTCATTAACAAAACCAAACTTTCTAATAAACATTCAATCTTGAGACAAAAACCCAAACCCTACTTATCCTGGTACAATTTAACTTAAGGAGAGCACCAAATGAAATTTCAAACCTAACAAAGCTACACAATCCTTTATTGGGAAAACCCTAACCCTAACCCTAAATCCTAACCCTGTCCCATGTAAACATATCTTCTTGAGGAGAGCATCAAAGGAATGAAAAATCTTATAATGTAAGCAATTGCGTTGTTGAAAAAATATACATATAAAACCTAAACATGCAGGGGACTACTTTCCTTTTAAAAGACATTTATTCTTGAGAAGAATGCAAAAATACATACATTTTGTAGCCTATGTAATACTTTACTAAATTGCGATAATATATACCCTAACAGGGAAAAAACTCCATAAGATCAAATGAACCTTATCAAGGATAATGGCTATCTGGTATATTTCAAACTAAAGGGAGCATGAAATGACATTTAAAAGCTTACAGACTGCAAAATTATATTTCTAAACATTTTCTTTTTTTTTTTTTCATTAACAGAGCCAAACTCTCTAATAAACATTCAATCTTGAGACAAAAACCCAAACCCTACTTATACTGGTACATTTCAACTTAAGGAGAGCACCAATTGACATTTCAAATCTTACAAGCTACACAATCCTTTATTGGGGAAACCCTAACCCCTAACCCCTAACCCTAACCCTAACCCTAACCCGTAACCCTAACCCTAACCCTAACCCTAACCCTAACCCTAACCCTAACCCTAACCCTAACCCTAACCCTAACCCTAACCCTAACCCTAACCCTAACCCTAACCCTAACCCTAACCCTAACCCTAACCCTAACCCTAACCCTAACCCTAACCCTAACCCTGTCCCATGTAAACATATCTTCTTGAGGAGAGCATCAAAAGGAATGAAAAATCTTATAATGTAAGCAATTGCGTTGTTGAAAAAAATATACATATAAAAACCCAAACATGCAGGGGACTACTTTCCTTTTAAAAGACATTTATTCTTGAGAAGAATGCAAAAACACATACATTTTATAGCCTATGTAATACTTTACTAAATTGCGATAATATATACCCTAACAGAGAAAAAACTCCATAAGATCAAATGAACCTTATTAAGGATAATGGCTACCTGGTATATTTCAAACTAAAGGGAGCATGAAATGACATTTAAAATCTTACAGACTGCAAATTTATATTTCTAAACATTTTCTTTTTTTTTTTTCATTAACAAAACCAAACTCTCTATTAAACATTCAATCTTGAGACAAAAACCCAAACCCTACTTATCCTGGTACACTTTAACTTAAGGAGAGCACCAAATGAAATTTCAAACCTAACAAAGCTACACAATCCCTTTATTGGGAAAACCCTAACCCTAACCCTAACCCTAACCCTAACCCTAACCCTAACCCTAACCCTAACCCTAACCCTAACCCTAACCCCTAACCCTAACCCTAACCCTAACCCTAACCCTAACCCTAACCCTAACCCTAACCCTAACCCTAACCCTAACCCTAACCCTAACCCTAACCCTAACCCTAACCCTAACCCTAACCCTAACCCTAACCCCTAACCCTAAACCCTGTCCCATGTAAACATATCTTCTTGAGGAGAGCATCAAAAGGAACAAAAAAATCTTATAATGTAAGCAATTGCGTTGTTGAAAAAATATACATATAAAACCCCAAACATGCAGGGGACTACTTTCCTTTTAAAAGACATTTATTCTTGAGAAGAATGCAAAAACACATACATTTTGTAGCCTATGTAATACTTTACTAAATTGCGATAATATATACCCTAACAGGGAAAAAACTCCATAAGATCAAATGAACCTTATCAAGGATAATGGCTACCTAGTATATTTCAAACTAAAGGGAGCATGAAATGACATTTAAAATCTTACAGACTGCAAATTTATATTTTCTAAACATTTTCTTTTTTTTTTTTTTCATTAACAAAACCAAACTTTCTAATAAACATTCAATCTTGAGACAAAAACCCAAACCCTACTTATCCTGGTACAATTTAACTTAAGGAGAGCACCAATGAAATTTCAAACCTAACAAAGCTACACAATCCTTTATTGGGAAAACCCTAACCCTAACCTCGAACCCTAACCCTAAATCCTAACCCTGTCCCATGTAAACATATCTTCTTGAGGAGAGCATCAAAGGAATGAAAAATCTTATAATGTAAGCAATTGCGTTGTTGAAAAAATATACATATAAAACCCAAACATGCAGGGGACTACTTTCCTTTTAAAAGACATTTATTCTTGAGAAGAATGCAAAAATACATACATTTTGTAGCCTATGTAATACTTTACTAAATTGCGATAATATATACCCTAACAGGGAAAAAACTCCATAAGATCAAATGAACCTTATCAAGGATAATGGCTATCTGGTATATTTCAAACTAAAGGGAGCATGAAATGACATTTAAAAGCTTACAGACTGCAAAATTATATTTCTAAACATTTTCTTTTTTTTTTTTCATTAACAGAGCCAAACTCTCTAATAAACATTCAATCTTGAGACAAAAACCCAAACCCTTCTTATCCTGGTACATTTCAACTTAAGGAGAGCACCAATTGACATTTCAAATCTTACAAGCTACACAATCCTTTATTGGGGAAACCCTAACCCTAACCCTAACCCTAACCCTAACCCTAACCCTAACCCTAACCCTAACCCTAACCCTAACCCTAACCCTAACCCTAACCCTAACCCTAACCCTAACCCTAACCCTAACCCTAACCCTAACCCTAACCCTAACCCTAACCCTAACCCTAACCCTAACCCTAACCCTAACCCTAACCCTAACCCTAACCCTAACCCTAACCCTAACCCTAACCCTGTCCCATGTAAACATATCTTCTTGAGGAGAGCATCAAAAGGAACAAAAAATCTTATAATGTAAGCAATTGCGTTGTTGAAAAAATATACATATAAAACCCAAACATGCAGGGGACTACTTTCCTTTTAAAAGACATTTATTCTTGAGAAGAATGCAAAAATACATACATTTTGTAGCCTATGTAATACTTTACTAAATTGCGATAATATATACCCTAACAGGGAAAAAACTCCATAAGATCAAATGAACCTTATCAAGGATAATGGCTATCTGGTATATTTCAAACTAAAGGGAGCATGAAATGACATTTAAAAGCTTACAGACTGCAAAATTATATTTCTAAACATTTTCTTTTTTTTTTTCATTAACAGAGCCAAACTCTCTAATAAACATTCAATCTTGAGACAAAAACCCAAACCCTACTTATCCTGGTACATTTCAACTTAAGGAGAGCACCAATTGACATTTCAAATCTTACAAGCTACACAATCCTTTATTGGGGAAACCCTAACCCTAACCCTAACCCTAACCCTAACCCTAACCCTAACCCTAACCCTAACCCTAACCCTAACCCTAACCCTAACCCTAACCCTAACCCTAACCCTAACCCTAACCCTAACCCTAACCCTAACCCTAACCCTAACCCTAACCCTAACCCTAACCCTAACCCTAACCCTAACCCTAACCCTAACCCTAACCCTAACCCTAACCCTAACCCTAACCCTAACCCTAACCCTAACCCTAACCCTGTCCCATGTAAACATATCTTCTTGAGGAGAGCATCAAAAGGAATGAAAAATCTTATAATGTAAGCAATTGCGTTGTTGAAAAAATATACATATAAAACCCAAACATGCAGGGGACTACTTTCCTTTTAAAAGACATTTATTCTTGAGAAGAATGCAAAAACACATACATTTTGTAGCCTATGTAATACTTTACTAAATTGCGATAATATATACCCTAACAGGGAAAAAACTCCATAAGATCAAATGAACCTTATCAAGGATAATGGCTACCTGGTATATTTCAAACTAAAGGGAGCATGAAATGACATTTAAAATCTTACAGACTGCAAATTTATATTTCTAAACATTTTCTTTTTTTTTTTTTTTATTAACAAAACCAAACTTTCTAATAAACATTCAATCTTGAGACAAAAACCCAAACCCTACTTATCCTGGTACAATTTAACTTAAGGAGAGCACCAAATGAAATTTCAAACCTAACAAAGCTACACAATCCTTTATTGGGAAAACCCTAACCCTAACCCCTAACCCTAACCCTAAATCCTAACCCTGTCCCATGTAAACATATCTTCTTGAGGAGAGCATCAAAGGAATGAAAAATCTTATAATGTAAGCAATTGCGTTGTTGAAAAAATATACATATAAAACCCAAACATGCAGGGGACTACTTTCCTTTTAAAAGACATTTATTCTTGAGAAGAATGCAAAAATACATACATTTTGTAGCCTATGTAATACTTTACTAAATTGCGATAATATATGCCCTAACAGGGAAAAAACTCCATAAGATCAAATGAACCTTATCAAGGATAATAGCTATCTGGTATATTTCAAACTAAAGGGAGCATGAAATGACATTTAAAAGCTTACAGACTGCAAAATTATATTTCTAAACATTTTCTTTTTTTTTTTTCATTAACAGAGCCAAATTCTCTAATAAACATTCAATCTTGAGACAAAAACCCAAACCCTACTTATCCTGGTACATTTCAACTTAAGGAGAGCACCAATTGACATTTCTAATCTTACAAGCTACACAATCCTTTATTGGGGAAACCCTAACCCTAACCCTAACCCTAACCCTAACCCTAACCCTAACCCTAACCCTAACCCTAACCCTAACCCTAACCCTAACCCTAACCCTAACCCTAACCCTAACCCTAACCCTAACCCTAACCCTAACCCTAACCCTAACCCTAACCCTAACCCTAACCCTAACCCTAACCCTAACCCTAACCCTAACCCTGTCCCATGTAAACATATCTTCTTGAGGAGAGCATCAAAAGGAATGAAAAATCTTATAATGTAAGCAATTGCGTTGTTGAAAAAATATACGTATAAAACCCAAACATGCAGGGGACTACTTTCCTTTTAAAAGACATTTATTCTTGAGAAGAATGCAAAAACACATACATTTTATAGCCTATGTAATACTTTACTAAATTGCGATAATATATACCCTAACAGAGAAAAAACTCCATAAGATCAAATGAACCTTATTAAGGATAATGGCTACCTGGTATATTTCAAACTAAAGGGAGCATGAAATGACATTTAAAATCTTACAGACTGCAAATTTATATTTCTAAACATTTTCTTTTTTTTTTTTCATTAACAAAACCAAACTCTCTATTAAACATTCAATCTTGAGACAAAAACCCAAACCCTACTTATCCTGGTACACTTTAACTTAAGGAGAGCACCAAATGAAATTTCAAACCTAACAAAGCTACACAATCCTTTATTGGGAAAACCCTAACCCTAACCCTAACCCTAACCCTAACCCTAACCCTAACCCTAACCCTAACCCTAACCCTAACCCTAACCCTAACCCTAACCCTAACCCTAACCCTAACCCTAACCCTAACCCTAACCCTAACCCTAACCCTAACCCTAACCCTAACCCTAACCCTAACCCTAACCCTAACCCTAACCCTAACCCTAACCCTAACCCTAACCCTGTCCCATGTAAACATATCTTCTTGAGGAGAGCATCAAAAGGAACAAAAAATCTTATAATGTAAGCAATTGCGTTGTTGAAAAAATATACATATAAAACCCAAACATGCAGGGGACTACTTTCCTTTTAAAAGACATTTATTCTTGAGAAGAATGCAAAAACACATACATTTTGTAGCCTATGTAATACTTTACTAAATTGCGATAATATATACCCTAACAGGGAAAAAACTCCATAAGATCAAATGAACCTTATCAAGGATAATGGCTACCTGGTATATTTCAAACTAAAGGGAGCATGAAATGACATTTAAAATCTTACAGACTGCAAATTTATATTTCTAAACATTTTCTTTTTTTTTTTTTTCATTAACAAAACCAAACTTTCTAATAAACATTCAATCTTGAGACAAAAACCCAAACCCTACTTATCCTGGTACAATTTAACTTAAGGAGAGCACCAAATGAAATTTCAAACCTAACAAAGCTACACAATCCTTTATTGGGAAAACCCTAACCCTAACCCCGAACCCTAACCCTAAATCCTAACCCTGTCCCATGTAAACATATCTTCTTGAGGAGAGCATCAAAGGAATGAAAAATCTTATAATGTAAGCAATTGCGTTGTTGAAAAAATATACATATAAAACCCAAACATGCAGGGGACTACTTTCCTTTTAAAAGACATTTATTCTTGAGAAGAATGCAAAAATACATACATTTTGTAGCCTATGTAATACTTTACTAAATTGCGATAATATATACCCTAACAGGGAAAAAACTCCATAAGATCAAATGAACCTTATCAAGGATAATGGCTATCTGGTATATTTCAAACTAAATGTAGCATGAAATGACATTTAAAAGCTTACAGACTGCAAAATTATATTTCTAAACATTTTCTTTTTTTTTTTTCATTAACAGAGCCAAACTCTCTAATAAACATTCAATCTTGAGACAAAAACCCAAACCCTACTTATCCTGGTACATTTCAACTTAAGGAGAGCACCAATTGACATTTCAAATCTTACAAGCTACACAATCCTTTATTGGGGAAACCCTAACCCTAACCCTAACCCTAACCCTAACCCTAACCCTAACCCTAACCCTAACCCTAACCCTAACCCTAACCCTAACCCTAACCCTAACCCTAACCCTAACCCTAACCCTAACCCTAACCCTAACCCTAACCCTAACCCTAACCCTAACCCTAACCCTAACCCTAACCCTAACCCTAACCCTAACCCTAACCCTAACCCTAACCCTAACCCTAACCCTAACCCTGTCCCATGTAAACATATCTTCTTGAGGAGAGCATCAAAAGGAATGAAAAATCTTATAATGTAAGCAATTGCGTTGTTGAAAAAATATACATATAAAACCCAAACATGCAGGGGACTACTTTCCTTTTAAAAGACATTTATTCTTGAGAAGAATGCAAAAACACATACATTTTATAGCCTATGTAATACTTTACTAAATTGCGATAATATATACCCTAACAGAGAAAAAACTCCATAAGATCAAATGAACCTTATTAAGGATAATGGCTACCTGGTATATTTCAAACTAAAGGGAGCATAAAATGACATTTAAAATCTTACAGACTGCAAATTTATATTTCTAAACATTTTCTTTTTTTTTTTTCATTAACAAAACCAAACTCTCTATTAAACATTCAATCTTGAGACAAAAACCCAAACCCTACTTATCCTGGTACACTTTAACTTAAGGAGAGCACCAAATGAAATTTCAAACCTAACAAAGCTACACAATCCTTTATTGGGAAAACCCTAACCCTAACCCTAACCCCAACCCTAACCCTAAAACCCTAACCCTAAAACCCTAACCCTAACCCTAACCCTAACCCTAACCCTAACCCTAACCCTAACCCTGTCCCATGTAAACATATCTTCTTGAGGAGAGCATCAAAAGGAACAAAAAATCTTATAATGTAAGCAATTGCGTTGTTGAAAAAATATACATATAAAACCCAAACATGCAGGGGACTACTTTCCTTTTAAAAGACATTTATTCTTGAGAAGAATGCAAAAACACATACATTTTGTAGCCTATGTAATACTTTACTAAATTGCGATAATATATACCCTAACAGGGAAAAAACTCCATAAGATCAAATGAACCTTATCAAGGATAATGGCTACCTGGTATATTTCAAACTAAACTGAGCATGAAATGACATTTAAAATCTTACAGACTGCAAATTTATATTTCTAAACATTTTCTTTTTTTCTTTTTTCATTAACAAAACCAAACTTTCTAATAAACATTCAATCTTGAGACAAAAACCCAAACCCTACTTATCCTGGTACAATTTAACTTAAGGAGAGCACCAAATGAAATTTCAAACCTAACAAAGCTACACAATCCTTTATTGGGAAAACCCTAACCCTAACCCTAAATCCTAACCCTGTCCCATGTAAACATATCTTCTTGAGGAGAGCATCAAAGGAATGAAAAATCTTATAATGTAAGCAATTGCGTTGTTGAAAAAATATACATATAAAACCCAAACATGCAGGGGACTACTTTCCTTTTAAAAGACATTTATTCTTGAGAAGAATGCAAAAATACATACATTTTGTAGCCTATGTAATACTTTACTAAATTGCGAAAATATATACCCTAACAGGGAAAAAACTCCATAAGATCAAATGAACCTTATCAAGGATAATGGCTATCTGGTATATTTCAAACTAAAGGGAGCATGAAATGACATTTAAAAGCTTACAGACTGCAAAATTATATTTCTAAACATTTTCTTTTTTTTTTTTCATTAACAGAGCCAAACTTTCTAATAAACATTCAACCTTGAGACAAAAACCCAAACCCTACTTATCCTGGTACATTTCAACTTAAGGAGAGCACCAATTGACATTTCAAATCTTACAAGCTACACAATCCTTTATTGGGGAAACCCTAACCCTAACCCTAACCCTAACCCTAACCCTAACCCTAACCCTAACCCTAACCCTAACCCTAACCCTAACCCTAACCCTAACCCTAACCCTAACCCTAACCCTAACCCTAACCCTAACCCTAACCCTAACCCTAACCCTAACCCTAACCCTAACCCTAACCCTAACCCTAACCCTGTCCCATGTAAACATATCTTCTTGAGGAGAGCATCAAAAGGAATGAAAAATCTTATAATGTAAGCAATTGCGTTGTTGAAAAAATATACATATAAAACCCAAACATGCAGGGGACTACTTTTCTTTTAAAAGACATTTATTCTTGAGAAGAATGCAAAAACACATACATTTTGTAGCCTATGTAATACTTTACTAAATTGCGATAATATATACCCTAACAGGGAAAAAACTCCATAAGATCAAATGAACCTTATCAAGGATAATGGCTACCTGGTATATTTCAAACTAAAGGGAGCATGAAATGACATTTAAAATCTTACAGACTGCAAATTTATATTTCTAAACATTTTCTTTTTTTTTTTTTTTCAGTAACAAAACCAAACTTTCCAATAAACATTCAATCTTGAGACAAAAACCCAAACCCTACTTATCCTGGTACAATTTAACTTAAGGAGAGCACCAAATGAAATTTCAAACCTAACAAAGCTACACAATCCTTTATTGGGAAAACCCTAACCCTAACCCTAACCCTAACCCCTAACCCCTAACCCCTAACCCCTAACCCCTAACCCCTAACCCTAAATCCTAACCCTGTCCCATGTAAACATATCTTCTTGAGGAGAGCATCAAAGGAATGAAAAATCTTATAATGTAAGCAATTGCGTTGTTGAAAAAATATACATATAAAACCCAAATATGCAGGGGACTACTTTCCTTTTAAAAGACATTTATTCTTGAGAAGAATGCAAAAATACATACATTTTGTAGCCTATGTAATACTTTACTAAATTGCGATAATATATACCCTAACAGGGAAAAAACTCCATAAGATCAAATGAACCTTATCAAGGATAATGGCTATCTGGTATATTTCAAACTAAAGGAGCATGAAATGACATTTAAAAGCTTACAGACTGCAAAATTATATTTCTAAACATTTTCTTTTTTTTTTTTCATTAACAGAGCCAAACTCTCTAATAAACATTCAATCTTGAGACAAAAACCCAAACCCTACTTATCCTGGTACATTTCAACTTAAGGAGAGCACCAATTGACATTTCAAATCTTACAAGCTACACAATCCTTTATTGGGGAAACCCTAACCCTAACCCTAACCCTAACCCTAACCCTAACCCTAACCCTAACCCTAACCCTAACCCTAACCCTAACCCTAACCCTAACCCTAACCCTAACCCTAACCCTAACCCTAACCCTAACCCTAACCCTAACCCTAACCCTAACCCTAACCCTAACCCTAACCCTAACCCTAACCCTAACCCTAACCCTAACCCTAACCCTAACCCTAACCCTGTCCCATGTAAACATATCTTCTTGAGGAGAGCATCAAAAGGAATGAAAAATCTTATAATGTAAGCAATTGCGTTGTTGAAAAAATATACATATAAAACCCAAACATGCAGGGGACTACTTTCCTTTTAAAAGACATTTATTCTTGAGAAGAATGCAAAAACACATACATTTTATAGCCTATGTAATACTTTACTAAATTGCGATAATATATACCCTAACAGAGAAAAAACTCCATAAGATCAAATGAACCTTATTAAGGATAATGGCTACCTGGTATATTTCAAACTAAAGGGAGCATGAAATGACATTTAAAATCTTACAGACTGCAAATTTATATTTCTAAACATTTTCTTTTTTTTTTTTTCATTAACAAAACCAAACTTTCTAATAAACATTCAATCTTGAGACAAAAACCCAAACCCTACTTATCCTGGTACAATTTAACTTAAGGAGAGCACCAAATGAAATTTCAAACCTAACAAAGCTACACAATCCTTTATTGGGAAAACCCTAACCCTAACCCCTAACCCTAACCCTAAATCCTAACCCTGTCCCATGTAAACATATCTTCTTGAGGAGAGCATCAAAGGAATGAAAAATCTTATAATGTAAGCAATTGCGTTGTTGAAAAAATATACATATAAAACCCAAACATGCAGGGGACTACTTTCCTTTTAAAAGACATTTATTCTTGAGAAGAATGCAAAAATACATACATTTTGTAGCCTATGTAATACTTTACTAAATTGCGATAATATATACCCTAACAGGGAAAAAACTCCATAAGATCAAATGAACCTTACCAAGGATAATGGCTATCTGGTATATTTCAAACTAAAGGGAGCATGAAATGACATTTAAAAGCTTACAGACTGCAAAATTATATTTCTAAACATTTTCTTTTTTTCTTTTTCATTAACAGAGCCAAACTCTCTAATAAACATTCAATCTTGAGACAAAAACCCAAACCCTACTTATCCTGGTACATTTCAACTTAAGGAGAGCACCAATTGACATTTCAAATCTTACAAGCTACACAATCCTTTATTGGGGAAACCCTAACCCTAACCCTAACCCTAACCCTAACCCTAACCCTAACCCTAACCCTAACCCTAACCCTAACCCTAACCCTAACCCTAACCCTAACCCTAACCCTAACCCTAACCCTAACCCTAACCCTAACCCTAACCCTAACCCTAACCCTAACCCTAACCCTAACCCTAACCCTAACCCTAACCCTAACCCTAACCCTAACCCTAACCCTAACCCTAACCCTAACCCTAACCCTAACCCTAACCCTAACCCTAACCCTGTCCCATGTAAACATATCTTCTTGAGGAGAGCATCAAAAGGAATGAAAAATCTTATAATGTAAGCAATTGCGTTGTTGAAAAAATATACATATAAAACCCAAACATGCAGGGGACTACTTTCCTTTTAAAAGACATTTATTCTTGAGAAGAATGCAAAAACACATACATTTTGTAGCCTATGTAATACTTTACTAAATTGCGATAATATATACCCTAACAGGGAAAAAACTCCATAAGATCAAATGAACCTTATCAAGGATAATGGCTACCTAGTATATTTCAAACTAAAGGGAGCATGAAATGACATTTAAAATCTTACAGACTGCAAATTTATATTTCTAAACATTTTCTTTTTTTTTTTTTTTTCATTAACAAAACCAAACTTTCTAATAAACGTTCAATCTTGAGACAAAAACCCAAACCCTACTTATCCTGGTACAATTTAACTTAAGGAGAGCACCAAATGAAATTTCAAACCTAACAAAGCTACACAATCCTTTATTGGGAAAACCCTAACCCTAACCCCTAACCCTAACCCTAAATCCTAACCCTGTCCCATGTAAACATATCTTCTTGAGGAGAGCATCAAAGGAATGAAAAATCTTATAATGTAAGCAATTGCGTTGTTGAAAAAATATACATATAAAACCCAAACATGCAGGGGACTACTTTCCTTTTAAAAGACATTTATTCTTGAGAAGAATGCAAAAATACATACATTTTGTAGCCTATGTAATACTTTACTAAATTGCGATAATATATACCCTAACAGGGAAAAAACTCCATAAGATCAAATGAACCTTATCAAGGATAATGGCTATCTGGTATATTTCAAACTAAAGGGAGCATGAAATGACATTTAAAAGCTTACAGACTGCAAAATTATATTTCTAAACATTTTCTTTTCTTTTTTTCATTAACAGAGCCAAACTCTCTAATAAACATTCAATCTTGAGACAAAAACCCAAACCCTACTTATCCTGGTACATTTCAACTTAAGGAGAGCACCAATTGACATTTCAAATCTTACAAGCTACACAATCCTTTATTGGGGAAACCCTAACCCTAACCCTAACCCTAACCCTAACCCTAACCCTAACCCTAACCCTAACCCTAACCCTAACCCTAACCCTAACCCTAACCCTAACCCTAACCCTAACCCTAACCCTAACCCTAACCCTAACCCTAACCCTAACCCTAACCCTAACCCTAACCCTAACCCTAACCCTAACCCTAACCCTAACCCTAACCCTAACCCTGTCCCATGTAAACATATCTTCTTGAGGAGAGCATCAAAAGGAATGAAAAATCTTATAATGTAAGCAATTGCGTTGTTGAAAAAATATACATATAAAACCCAAACATGCAGGGGACTACTTTCCTTTTAAAAGACATTTATTCTTGAGAAGAATGCAAAAACACATACATTTTATAGCCTATGTAATACTTTACTAAATTGCGATAATATATACCCTAACAGAGAAAAAACTCCATAAGATCAAATGAACCTTATTAAGGATAATGGCTACCTGGTATATTTCAAACTAAA
Source organism: Hyla sarda (assembly GCF_029499605.1). Classification (NCBI taxonomy): domain Eukaryota; kingdom Metazoa; phylum Chordata; class Amphibia; order Anura; family Hylidae; genus Hyla; species Hyla sarda. The sequence continues at coordinate 88,799 of NW_026610766.1, forward strand.
GGGAGCATGAAATGACATTTAAATCTTACAGACTGCAAACTTATATTTCTAAACATTTCCTTTTTTTTTTTTTTTTTTTTCATTAACAAAACCAAACTCTCTATTAAACATTCAATCTTGAGACAAAAACCCAAACCCTACTTATCCTGGTACACTTTAACTTAAGGAGAGCACCAAATGAAATTTCAAACCTAACAAAGCTACACAATCCTTTATTGGGAAAACCCTAACCCTAACCCTAACCCTAACCCTAACCCTAACCCTAACCCTAACCCTAACCCTAACCCTAACCCTAACCCTAACCCTAACCCTAACCCTAACCCTAACCCTAACCCTAACCCTAACCCTAACCCTAACCCTGTCCCATGTAAACATATCTTCTTGAGGAGAGCATCAAAAGGAACAAAAAATCTTATAATGTAAGCAATTGCGTTGTTGAAAAAATATACATATAAAACCCAAACATGCAGGGGACTACTTTCCTTTTAAAAGACATTTATTCTTGAGAAGAATGCAAAAACACATACATTTTGTAGCCTATGTAATACTTTACTAAATTGCGATAATATATACCCTAACAGGGAAAAAACTCCATAAGATCAAATGAACCTTATCAAGGATAATTGCTACCTGGTATATTTCAAACTAAAGGGAGCATGAAATGACATTTAAAATCTTACAGACTGCAAATTTATATTTCTAAACATTTTCTTTTTTTTTTTTTCATTAACAAAACCAAACTTTCTAATAAACATTCAATCTTGAGACAAAAACCCAAACCCTACTTATCCTGGTACAATTTAACTTAAGGAGAGCACCAAATGAAATTTCAAACCTAACAAAGCTACACAATCCTTTATTGGGAAAACCCTAACCCTAACCCCTAACCCTAACCCTAAATCCTAACCCTGTCCCATGTAAACATATCTTCTTGAGGAGAGCATCAAAGGAATGAAAAATCTTATAATGTAAGCAATTGCGTTGTTGAAAAAATATACATATAAAACCCAAACATGCAGGGGACTACTTTCCTTTTAAAAGACATTTATTCTTGAGAAGAATGCAAAAATACATACATTTTGTAGCCTATGTAATACTTTACTAAATTGCGATAATATATACCCTAACAGGGAAAAAACTCCATAAGATCAAATGAACCTTACCAAGGATAATGGCTATCTGGTATATTTCAAACTAAAGGGAGCATGAAATGACATTTAAAAGCTTACAGACTGCAAAATTATATTTCTAAACATTTTCTTTTTTTTTTTTCATTAACAGAGCCAAACTCTCTAATAAACATTCAATCTTGAGACAAAAACCCAAACCCTACTTATCCTGGTACATTTCAACTTAAGGAGAGCACCAATTGACATTTCAAATCTTACAAGCTACACAATCCTTTATTGGGGAAACCCTAACCCTAACCCTAACCCTAACCCTAACCCTAACCCTAACCCTAACCCTAACCCTAACCCTAACCCTAACCCTAACCCTAACCCTAACCCTAACCCTAACCCTAACCCTAACCCTAACCCTAACCCTAACCCTAACCCTAACCCTAACCCTAACCCTAACCCTAACCCTAACCCTAACCCTAACCCTAACCCTGTCCCATGTAAACATATCTTCTTGAGGAGAGCATCAAAAGGAATGAAAAATCTTATAATGTAAGCAATTGCGTTGTTGAAAAAATATACATATAAAACCCAAACATGCAGGGGACTGCTTTCCTTTTAAAAGACATTTATTCTTGAGAAGAATGCAAAAACACATACATTTTGTAGCCTATGTAATACTTTACTAAATTGCGATAATATATACCCTAACAGGGAAAAAACTCCATAAGATCAAATGAACCTTATCAAGGATAATGGCTACCTGGTATATTTCAAACTAAAGGGAGCATGAAATGACATTTAAAATCTTACACACTGCAAATTTATATTTCTAAACATTTTCTTTTTTTTTTTTTTCATTAACAAAACCAAACTTTCTAATAAACATTCAATCTTGAGACAAAAACCCAAACCCTACTTATCCTGGTACAATTTAACTTAAGGAGAGCACCAAATGAAATTTCAAACCTAACAAAGCTACACAATCCTTTATTGGGAAAACCCTAACCCTAAATCCTAACCCTGTCCCATGTAAACATATCTTCTTGAGGAGAGCATCAAAGGAATGAAAAATCTTATAATGTAAGCAATTGCGTTGTTGAAAAAATATACATATAAAACCCAAACATGCAGGGGACTACTTTCCTTTTAAAAGACATTTATTCTTGAGAAGAATGCAAAAATACATACATTTTGTAGCCTATGTAATACTTTACTAAATTGCGATGATATATACCCTAACAGGGAAAAAACTCCATAAGATCAAATGAACCTTATCAAGGATAATGGCTATCTGGTATATTTCAAACTAAAGGGAGCATGAAATGCCATTTAAAAGCTTACAGACTGCAAAATTATATTTCTAAACATTTTCTTTTTTTTTTTTCATTAACAGAGCCAAACTCTCTAATAAACATTGAATCTTGAGACAAAAACCCAAACCCTACTTATCCTGGTACATTTCAACTTAAGGAGAGCACCAATTGACATTTCAAATCTTACAAGCTACACAATCCTTTATTGGGGAAACCCTAACCCTAACCCTAACCCTAACCCTAACCCTTACCCTAACCCTAACCCTAACCCTAACCCTAACCCTAACCCTAACCCTAACCCTTACCCTAACCCTAACCCTAACCCTAACCCTAACCCTAACCCTAACCCTGTCCCATGTAAACATATCTTCTTGAGGAGAGCATCAAAAGGAATGAAAAATCTTATAATGTAAGCAATTGCGTTGTTGAAAAAATATACATATAAAACCCAAACATGCAGGGGACTACTTTTCTTTTAAAAGACATTTATTCTTGAGAAGAATGCAAAAACACATACATTTTGTAGCCTATGTAATACTTTACTAAATTGCGATAATATATACCCTAACAGGGAAAAAACTCCATAAGATCAAATGAACCTTATCAAGGATAATGGCTACCTGGTATATTTCAAACTAAAGGGAGCATGAAATGACATTTAAAATCTTACAGACTGCAAATTTATATTTCTAAACATTTTCTTTTTTTTTTTTTTTTCATTAACAAAACCAAACTTTCTAATAAACATTCAATCTTGAGACAAAAACCCAAACCCTACTTATCCTGGTACAATTTAACTTAAGGAGAGCACCAAATGAAATTTCAAACCTAACAAAGCTACACAATCCTTTATTGGGAAAACCCTAACCCTAACCCTAACCCTAACCCTAACCCTAACCCTAACCCTAACCCTAACCCTAACCCTAACCCTAACCCTAACCCTAACCCTAACCCCTAACCCCTAACCCCTAACCCCTAACCCCTAACCCCTAACCCTAAATCCTAACCCTGTCCCATGTAAACATATCTTCTTGAGGAGAGCATCAAAGGAATGAAAAATCTTATAATGTAAGCAATTGCGTTGTTGAAAAAATATACATATAAAACCCAAACATGCAGGGGACTACTTTCCTTTTAAAAGACATTTATTCTTGAGAAGAATGCAAAAATACATACATTTTGTAGCCTATGTAATACTTTACTAAATTGCGATAATATATACCCTAACAGGGAAAAAACTCCATAAGATCAAATGAACCTTATCAAGGATAATGGCTATCTGGTATATTTCAAACTAAAGGAGCATGAAATGACATTTAAAAGCTTACAGACTGCAAAATTATATTTCTAAACATTTTCTTTTTTTTTTTTCATTAACAAAACCAAACTCTCTATTAAACATTCAATCTTGAGACAAAAACCCAAACCCTACTTATCCTGGTACACTTTAACTTAAGGAGAGCACCAAATGAAATTTCAAACCTAACAAAGCTACACAATCCTTTATTGGGAAAACCCTAACCCTAACCCTAACCCTAACCCTAACCCTAACCCTAACCCTAACCCTAACCCTAACCCTAACCCTAACCCAAACCCTAAAACCCTAACCCTAACCCTAACCCTAACCCTGTCCCATGTAAACATATCTTCTTGAGGAGAGCATCAAAAGGAACAAAAAATCTTATAATGTAAGCAATTGCGTTGTTGAAAAAATATACATATAAAACCCAAACATGCAGGGGACTACTTTCCTTTTAAAAGACATTTATTCTTGAGAAGAATGCAAAAACACATACATTTTGTAGCCTATGTAATACTTTACTAAATTGCGATAATATATACCCTAACAGGGAAAAAACTCCATAAGATCAAATGAACCTTATCAAGGATAATGGCTACCTGGTATATTTCAAACTAAAGGGAGCATGAAATGACATTTAAAATCTTACAGACTGCAAATTTATATTTCTAAACATTTTCTTTTTTTTTTTTTCATTAACAAAACCAAACTTTCTAATAAACATTCAATCTTGAGACAAAAACCCAAACCCTACTTATCCTGGTACAATTTAACTTAAGGAGAGCACCAAATGAAATTTCAAACCTAACAAAGCTACACAATTCTTTATTGGGAAAACCCTAACCCTAACCCTAAATCCTAACCCTGTCCCATGTAAACATATCTTCTTGAGGAGAGCATCAAAGGAATGAAAAATCTTATAATGTAAGCAATTGCGTTGTTGAAAAAATATACATATAAAACCCAAACATGCAGGGGACTACTTTCCTTTTAAAAGACATTTATTCTTGAGAAGAATGCAAAAATACATACATTTTGTAGCCTATGTAATACTTTACTAAATTGCGATAATATATACCCTAACAGGGAAAAAACTCCATAAGATCAAATGAACCTTATCAAGGATAATGGCTATCTGGTATATTTCAAACTAAAGGGAGCATGAAATGACATTTAAAAGCTTACAGACTGCAAAATTATATTTCTAAACATTTTCTTTTTTTTTTTTCATTAACAGAGCCAAACTCTCTAATAAACATTCAATCTTGAGACAAAAACCCAAACCCTACTTATCCTGGTACATTTCAACTTAAGGAGAGCACCAATTGACATTTCAAATCTTACAAGCTACACAATCCTTTATTGGGGAAACCCTAACCCTAACCCTAACCCTAACCCTAACCCTAACCCTAACCCTAACCCTAACCCTAACCCTAACCCTAACCCTAACCCTAACCCTAACCCTAACCCTAACCCTAACCCTAACCCTAACCCTAACCCTAACCCTAACCCTAACCCTAACCCTAACCCTAACCCTAACCCTAACCCTAACCCTAACCCTAACCCTAACCCTAACCCTAACCCTGTCCCATGTAAACATATCTTCTTGAGGAGAGCATCAAAAGGAATGAAAAATCTTATAATGTAAGCAATTGCGTTGTTGAAAAAATATACATATAAAACCCAAACATGCAGGGGACTACTTTCCTTTTAAAAGACATTTATTCTTGAGAAGAATGCAAAAACACATACATTTTGTAGCCTATGTAATACTTTACTAAATTGCGATAATATATACCCTAACAGGGAAAAAACTCCATAAGATCAAATGAACCTTATCAAGGATAATGGCTACCTGGTATATTTCAAACTAAAGGGAGCATGAAATGACATTTAAAATCTTACAGACTGCAAATTTATATTTCTAAACATTTTCTTTTTTTTTTTTTTTATTAACAAAACCAAACTTTCTAATAAACATTCAATCTTGAGACAAAAACCCAAACCCTACTTATCCTGGTACAATTTAACTTAAGGAGAGCACCAAATGAAATTTCAAACCTAACAAAGCTACACAATCCTTTATTGGGAAAACCCTAACCCTAACCCCTAACCCTAACCCTAAATCCTAACCCTGTCCCATGTAAACATATCTTCTTGAGGAGAGCATCAAAGGAATGAAAAATCTTATAATGTAAGCAATTGCGTTGTTGAAAAAATATACATATAAAACCCAAACATGCAGGGGACTACTTTCCTTTTAAAAGACATCTATTCTTGAGAAGAATGCAAAAATACATACATTTTGTAGCCTATGTAATACTTTACTAAATTGCGATAATATATACCCTAACAGGGAAAAAACTCCATAAGATCAAATGAACCTTATCAAGGATAATAGCTATCTGGTATATTTCAAACTAAAGGGAGCATGAAATGACATTTAAAAGCTTACAGACTGCAAAATTATATTTCTAAACATTTTCTTTTTTTTTTTTCATTAACAGAGCCAAACTCTCTAATAAACATTCAATCTTGAGACAAAAACCCAAACCCTACTTATCCTGGTACATTTCAACTTAAGGAGAGCACCAATTGACATTTCTAATCTTACAAGCTACACAATCCTTTATTGGGGAAACCCTAACCCTAACCCTAACCCTAACCCTAACCCTAACCCTAACCCTAACCCTAACCCTAACCCTAACCCTAACCCTAACCCTAACCCTAACCCTAACCCTAACCCTAACCCTAACCCTAACCCTAACCCTAACCCTAACCCTAACCCTAACCCTAACCCTAACCCTAACCCTAACCCTAACCCTAACCCTAACCCTGTCCCATGTAAACATATCTTCTTGAGGAGAGCATCAAAAGGAACAAAAAATCTTATAATGTAAGCAATTGCGTTGTTGAAAAAATATACATATAAAACCCAAACATGCAGGGGACTACTTTCCTTTTAAAAGACATTTATTCTTGAGAAGAATGCAAAAACACATACATTTTGTAGCCTATGTAATACTTTACTAAATTGCGATAATATATACCCTAACAGGGAAAAAACTCCATAAGATCAAATGAACCTTATCAAGGATAATGGCTACCTGGTATATTTCAAACTAAAGGGAGCATGAAATGACATTTAAAATCTTACAGACTGCAAATTTATATTTCTAAACATTTTCTTTTTTTTTTTTTTCATTAACAAAACCAAACTTTCTAATAAACATTCAATCTTGAGACAAAAACCCAAACCCTACTTATCCTGGTACAATTTAACTTAAGGAGAGCACCAAATGAAATTTCAAACCTAACAAAGCTACACAATCCTTTATTGGGAAAACCCTAACCCTAACCCCGAACCCTAACCCTAAATCCTAACCCTGTCCCATGTAAACATATCTTCTTGAGGAGAGCATCAAAGGAATGAAAAATCTTATAATGTAAGCAATTGCGTTGTTGAAAAAATATACATATAAAACCCAAACATGCAGGGGACTACTTTCCTTTTAAAAGACATTTATTCTTGAGAAGAATGCAAAAATACATACATTTTGTAGCCTATGTAATACTTTACTAAATTGCGATAATATATACCCTAACAGGGAAAAAACTCCAGAAGATCAAATGAACCTTATCAAGGATAATGGCTATCTGGTATATTTCAAACTAAAGGGAGCATGAAATGACATTTAAAAGCTTACAGACTGCAAAATTATATTTCTAAACATTTTCTTTTTTTTTTTTTCATTAACAGAGCCAAACTCTCTATTAAACATTCAATCTTGAGACAAAAACCCAAACCCTACTTATCCTGGTACATTTCAACTTAAGGAGAGCACCAATTGACATTTCAAATCTTACAAGCTACACAATCCTTTATTGGGGAAACCCTAACCCTAACCCTAACCCTAACCCTAACCCTAACCCTAACCCTAACCCTAACCCTAACCCTAACCCTAACCCTAACCCTAACCCTAACCCTAACCCTAACCCTAACCCTAACCCTAACCCTAACCCTAACCCTAACCCTAACCCTAACCCTAACCCTAACCCTAACCCTAACCCTAACCCTAACCCTAACCCTAACCCTGTCCCATGTAAACATATCTTCTTGAGGAGAGCATCAAAAGGAATGAAAAATCTTATAATGTAAGCAATTGCGTTGTTGAAAAAATATACATATAAAACCCAAACATGCAGGGGACTACTTTCCTTTTAAAAGACATTTATTCTTGAGAAGAATGCAAAAACACATACATTTTATAGCCTATGTAATACTTTACTAAATTGCGATAATATATACCCTAACAGAGAAAAAACTCCATAAGATCAAATGAACCTTATTAAGGATAATGGCTACCTGGTATATTTCAAACTAAAGGGAGCATGAAATGACATTTAAAATCTTACAGACTGCAAATTTATATTTCTAAACATTTTCTTTTTTTTTTTTCATTAACAAAACCAAACTCTCTATTAAACATTCAATCTTGAGACAAAAACCCAAACCCTACTTATCCTGGTACACTTTAACTTAAGGAGAGCACCAAATGAAATTTCAAACCTAACAAAGCTACACAATCCTTTATTGGGAAAACCCTAACCCTAACCCCTAACCCTAACCCCTAACCCTAACCCCTAACCCTAACCCCTAACCCCTAACCCTAACCCCTAACCCTGTCCCATGTAAACATATCTTCTTGAGGAGAGCATCAAAGGAATGAAAAATCTTATAATGTAAGCAATTGCGTTGTTGAAAAAATATACATATAAAACCCAAACATGCAGGGGACTACTTTCCTTTTAAAAGACATTTATTCTTGAGAAGAATGCAAAAATACATACATTTTGTAGCCTATGTAATACTTTACTAAATTGCGATAATATATACCCTAACAGGGAAAAAACTCCATAAGATCAAATGAACCTTACCAAGGATAATGGCTATCTGGTATATTTCAAACTAAAGGGAGCATGAAATGACATTTAAAAGCTTACAGACTGCAAAATTATATTTCTAAACATTTTCTTTTTTTTTTTTCATGAACAGAGCCAAACTCTCTAATAAACATTCAATCTTGAGACAAAAACCCAAACCCTACTTATCCTGGTACATTTCAACTTAAGGAGAGCACCAATTGACATTTCAAATCTTACAAGCTACACAATCCTTTATTGGGGAAACCCTAACCCTAACCCTAACCCTAACCCTAACCCTAACCCTAACCCTAACCCTAACCCTAACCCTAACCCTAACCCTAACCCTAACCCTAACCCTAACCCTAACCCTAACCCTAACCCTAACCCTAACCCTAACCCTAACCCTAACCCTAACCCTAACCCTAACCCTAACCCTAACCCTAACCCTAACCCTAACCCTAACCCTAACCCTGTCCCATGTAAACATATCTTCTTGAGGAGAGCATCAAAAGGAATGAAAAATCTTATAATGTAAGCAATTGCGTTGTTGAAAAAATATACATATAAAACCCAAACATGCAGGGGACTACTTTCCTTTTAAAAGACATTTATTCTTGAGAAGAATGCAAAAACACATACATTTTGTAGCCTATGTAATACTTTACTAAATTGCGATAATATATACCCTAACAGGGAAAAAACTCCATAAGATCAAATGAACCTTATCAAGGATAATGGCTACCTGGTATATTTCAAACTAAAGGGAGCATGAAATGACATTTAAAATCTTACAGACTGCAAATTTATATTTCTAAACATTTTCTTTTTTTTTTTTTTCATTAACAAAACCAAACTTTCTAATAAACATTCAATCTTGAGACAAAAACCCAAACCCTACTTATCCTGGTACAATTTAACTTAAGGAGAGCACCAAATGAAATTTCAAACCTAACAAAGCTACACAATCCTTTATTGGGAAAACCCTAACCCTAACCCTAACCCCGAACCCTAACCCTAACCCTAAATCCTAACCCTGTCCCATGTAAACATATCTTCTTGAGGAGAGCATCAAAGGAATGAAAAATCTTATAATGTAAGCAATTGCGTTGTTGAAAAAATATACATATAAAACCCAAACATGCAGGGGACTACTTTCCTTTTAAAAGACATTTATTCTTGAGAAGAATGCAAAAATACATACATTTTGTAGCCTATGTAATACTTTACTAAATTGCGATAATATATACCCTAACAGGGAAAAAACTCCATAAGATCAAATGAACCTTATCAAGGATAATGGCTATCTGGTATATTTCAAACTAAAGGGAGCATGAAATGACATTTAAAAGCTTACAGACTGCAAAATTATATTTCTAAACATTTTCTTTTCTTTTTTTCATTAACAGAGCCAAACTCTCTAATGAACATTCAATCTTGAGACAAAAACCCAAACCCTACTTATCCTGGTACATTTCAACTTAAGGAGAGCACCAATTGACATTTCAAATCTTACAAGCTACACAATCCTTTATTGGGGAAACCCTAACCCTAACCCTAACCCTAACCCTAACCCTAACCCTAACCCTAACCCTAACCCTAACCCTAACCCTAACCCTAACCCTAACCCTAACCCTAACCCTAACCCTAACCCTAACCCTAACCCTAACCCTAACCCTAACCCTAACCCTAACCCTAACCCTAACCCTAACCCTGTCCCATGTAAACATATCTTCTTGAGGAGAGCATCAAAAGGAATGAAAAATCTTATAATGTAAGCAATTGCGTTGTTGAAAAAATATACATATAAAACCCAAACATGCAGGGGACTGCTTTCCTTTTAAAAGACATTTATTCTTGAGAAGAATGCAAAAACACATACATTTTGTAGCCTATGTAATACTTTACTAAATTGCGATAATATATACCCTAACAGGGAAAAAACTCCATAAGATCAAATGAACCTTATCAAGGATAATGGCTACCTGGTATATTTCAAACTAAAGGGAGCATGAAATGACATTTAAAATCTTACAGACTGCAAATTTATATTTCTAAACATTTTCTTTTTTTTTTTTTTCATTAACAAAACCAAACTTTCTAATAAACATTCAATCTTGAGACAAAAACCCAAACCCTACTTATCCTGGTACAATTTAACTTAAGGAGAGCACCAAATGAAATTTCAAACCTAACAAAGCTACACAATCCTTTATTGGGAAAACCCTAACCCTAAATCCTAACCCTGTCCCATGTAAACATATCTTCTTGAGGAGAGCATCAAAGGAATGAAAAATCTTATAATGTAAGCAATTGCGTTGTTGAAAAAATATACATATAAAACCCAAACATGCAGGGGACTACTTTCCTTTTAAAAGACATTTATTCTTGAGAAGAATGCAAAAATACATACATTTTGTAGCCTATGTAATACTTTACTAAATTGCGATGATATATACCCTAACAGGGAAAAAACTCCATAAGATCAAATGAACCTTATCAAGGATAATGGCTATCTGGTATATTTCAAACTAAAGGGAGCATGAAATGCCATTTAAAAGCTTACAGACTGCAAAATTATATTTCTAAACATTTTCTTTTTTTTTTTTCATTAACAGAGCCAAACTCTCTAATAAACATTGAATCTTGAGACAAAAACCCAAACCCTACTTATCCTGGTACATTTCAACTTAAGGAGAGCACCAATTGACATTTCAAATCTTACAAGCTACACAATCCTTTATTGGGGAAACCCTAACCCTAACCCTAACCCTAACCCTAACCCTAACCCTAACCCTAACCCTAACCCTAACCCTAACCCTAACCCTAACCCTAACCCTAACCCTAACCCTAACCCTAACCCTAACCCTAACCCTAACCCTAACCCTAACCCTAACCCTAACCCTAACCCTAACCCTAACCCTAACCCTAACCCTAACCCTAACCCTAACCCTAACCCTAACCCTAACCCTAACCCTGTCCCATGTAAACATATCTTCTTGAGGAGAGCATCAAAAGGAATGAAAAATCTTATAATGTAAGCAATTGCGTTGTTGAAAAAATATACATATAAAACCCAAACATGCAGGGGACTACTTTTCTTTTAAAAGACATTTATTCTTGAGAAGAATGCAAAAACACATACATTTTGTAGCCTATGTAATACTTTACTAAATTGCGATAATATATACCCTAACAGGGAAAAAACTCCATAAGATCAAATGAACCTTATCAAGGATAATGGCTACCTGGTATATTTCAAACTAAAGGGAGCATGAAATGACATTTAAAATCTTACAGACTGCAAATTTATATTTCTAAACATTTTCTTTTTTTTTTTTTTTCATTAACAAAACCAAACTTTCTAATAAACATTCAATCTTGAGACAAAAACCCAAACCCTACTTATCCTGGTACAATTTAACTTAAGGAGAGCACCAAATGAAATTTCAAACCTAACAAAGCTACACAATCCTTTATTGGGAAAACCCTAACCCTAACCCTAACCCTAACCCTAACCCTAACCCTAACCCTAACCCTAACCCTAACCCTAACCCTAACCCTAACCCTAACCCTAACCCTAACCCTAACCCTAACCCTAACCCTAACCCTAACCCTAACCCTAACCCCTAACCCCTAACCCCTAACCCTAAATCCTAACCCTGTCCCATGTAAACATATCTTCTTGAGGAGAGCATCAAAGGAATGAAAAATCTTATAATGTAAGCAATTGCGTTGTTGAAAAAATATACATATAAAACCCAAACATGCAGGGGACTACTTTCCTTTTAAAAGACATTTATTCTTGAGAAGAATGCAAAAATACATACATTTTGTAGCCTATGTAATACTTTACTAAATTGCGATAATATATACCCTAACAGGGAAAAAACTCCATAAGATCAAATGAACCTTATCAAGGATAATGGCTATCTGGTATATTTCAAACTAAAGGAGCATGAAATGACATTTAAAAGCTTACAGACTGCAAAATTATATTTCTAAACATTTTCTTTTTTTTTTTTCATTAACAAAACCAAACTCTCTATTAAACATTCAATCTTGAGACAAAAACCCAAACCCTACTTATCCTGGTACACTTTAACTTAAGGAGAGCACCAAATGAAATTTCAAACCTAACAAAGCTACACAATCCTTTATTGGGAAAACCCTAACCCTAACCCTAACCCTAACCCTAACCCTAACCCTAACCCTAACCCTAACCCTAACCCTAACCCAAACCCTAAAACCCTAACCCTAACCCTAACCCTAACCCTGTCCCATGTAAACATATCTTCTTGAGGAGAGCATCAAAAGGAACAAAAAATCTTATAATGTAAGCAATTGCGTTGTTGAAAAAATATACATATAAAACCCAAACATGCAGGGGACTACTTTCCTTTTAAAAGACATTTATTCTTGAGAAGAATGCAAAAACACATACATTTTGTAGCCTATGTAATACTTTACTAAATTGCGATAATATATACCCTAACAGGGAAAAAACTCCATAAGATCAAATGAACCTTATCAAGGATAATGGCTACCTGGTATATTTCAAACTAAAGGGAGCATGAAATGACATTTAAAATCTTACAGACTGCAAATTTATATTTCTAAACATTTTCTTTTTTTTTTTTTCATTAACAAAACCAAACTTTCTAATAAACATTCAATCTTGAGACAAAAACCCAAACCCTACTTATCCTGGTACAATTTAACTTAAGGAGAGCACCAAATGAAATTTCAAACCTAACAAAGCTACACAATTCTTTATTGGGAAAACCCTAACCCTAACCCTAAATCCTAACCCTGTCCCATGTAAACATATCTTCTTGAGGAGAGCATCAAAGGAATGAAAAATCTTATAATGTAAGCAATTGCGTTGTTGAAAAAATATACATATAAAACCCAAACATGCAGGGGACTACTTTCCTTTTAAAAGACATTTATTCTTGAGAAGAATGCAAAAATACATACATTTTGTAGCCTATGTAATACTTTACTAAATTGCGATAATATATACCCTAACAGGGAAAAAACTCCATAAGATCAAATGAACCTTATCAAGGATAATGGCTATCTGGTATATTTCAAACTAAAGGGAGCATGAAATGACATTTAAAAGCTTACAGACTGCAAAATTATATTTCTAAACATTTTCTTTTTTTTTTTTCATTAACAGAGCCAAACTCTCTAATAAACATTCAATCTTGAGACAAAAACCCAAACCCTACTTATCCTGGTACATTTCAACTTAAGGAGAGCACCAATTGACATTTCAAATCTTACAAGCTACACAATCCTTTATTGGGGAAACCCTAACCCTAACCCTAACCCTAACCCTAACCCTAACCCTAACCCTAACCCTAACCCTAACCCTAACCCTAACCCTAACCCTAACCCTAACCCTAACCCTAACCCTAACCCTAACCCTAACCCTAACCCTAACCCTAACCCTAACCCTAACCCTAACCCTAACCCTAACCCTAACCCTAACCCTAACCCTAACCCTAACCCTAACCCTAACCCTAACCCTGTCCCATGTAAACATATCTTCTTGAGGAGAGCATCAAAAGGAATGAAAAATCTTATAATGTAAGCAATTGCGTTGTTGAAAAAATATACATATAAAACCCAAACATGCAGGGGACTACTTTCCTTTTAAAAGACATTTATTCTTGAGAAGAATGCAAAAACACATACATTTTGTAGCCTATGTAATACTTTACTAAATTGCGATAATATATACCCTAACAGGGAAAAAACTCCATAAGATCAAATGAACCTTATCAAGGATAATGGCTACCTGGTATATTTCAAACTAAAGGGAGCATGAAATGACATTTAAAATCTTACAGACTGCAAATTTATATTTCTAAACATTTTCTTTTTTTTTTTTTTTATTAACAAAACCAAACTTTCTAATAAACATTCAATCTTGAGACAAAAACCCAAACCCTACTTATCCTGGTACAATTTAACTTAAGGAGAGCACCAAATGAAATTTCAAACCTAACAAAGCTACACAATCCTTTATTGGGAAAACCCTAACCCCTAACCCTAACCCTAAATCCTAACCCTGTCCCATGTAAACATATCTTCTTGAGGAGAGCATCAAAGGAATGAAAAATCTTATAATGTAAGCAATTGCGTTGTTGAAAAAATATACATATAAAACCCAAACATGCAGGGGACTACTTTCCTTTTAAAAGACATCTATTCTTGAGAAGAATGCAAAAATACATACATTTTGTAGCCTATGTAATACTTTACTAAATTGCGATAATATATACCCTAACAGGGAAAAAACTCCATAAGATCAAATGAACCTTATCAAGGATAATAGCTATCTGGTATATTTCAAACTAAAGGGAGCATGAAATGACATTTAAAAGCTTACAGACTGCAAAATTATATTTCTAAACATTTTCTTTTTTTTTTTTCATTAACAGAGCCAAACTCTCTAATAAACATTCAATCTTGAGACAAAAACCCAAACCCTACTTATCCTGGTACATTTCAACTTAAGGAGAGCACCAATTGACATTTCTAATCTTACAAGCTACACAATCCTTTATTGGGGAAACCCTAACCCTAACCCTAACCCTAACCCTAACCCTAACCCTAACCCTAACCCTAACCCTAACCCTAACCCTAACCCTAACCCTAACCCTAACCCTAACCCTAACCCTAACCCTAACCCTAACCCTAACCCTAACCCTAACCCTAACCCTAACCCTAACCCTAACCCTAACCCTAACCCTAACCCTAACCCTAACCCTAACCCTAACCCTAACCCTGTCCCATGTAAACATATCTTCTTGAGGAGAGCATCAAAAGGAACAAAAAATCTTATAATGTAAGCAATTGCGTTGTTGAAAAAATATACATATAAAACCCAAACATGCAGGGGACTACTTTCCTTTTAAAAGACATTTATTCTTGAGAAGAATGCAAAAACACATACATTTTGTAGCCTATGTAATACTTTACTAAATTGCGATAATATATACCCTAACAGGGAAAAAACTCCATAAGATCAAATGAACCTTATCAAGGATAATGGCTACCTGGTATATTTCAAACTAAAGGGAGCATGAAATGACATTTAAAATCTTACAGACTGCAAATTTATATTTCTAAACATTTTCTTTTTTTTTTTTTTCATTAACAAAACCAAACTTTCTAATAAACATTCAATCTTGAGACAAAAACCCAAACCCTACTTATCCTGGTACAATTTAACTTAAGGAGAGCACCAAATGAAATTTCAAACCTAACAAAGCTACACAATCCTTTATTGGGAAAACCCTAACCCTAACCCCGAACCCTAACCCTAAATCCTAACCCTGTCCCATGTAAACATATCTTCTTGAGGAGAGCATCAAAGGAATGAAAAATCTTATAATGTAAGCAATTGCGTTGTTGAAAAAATATACATATAAAACCCAAACATGCAGGGGACTACTTTCCTTTTAAAAGACATTTATTCTTGAGAAGAATGCAAAAATACATACATTTTGTAGCCTATGTAATACTTTACTAAATTGCGATAATATATACCCTAACAGGGAAAAAACTCCATAAGATCAAATGAACCTTATCAAGGATAATGGCTATCTGGTATATTTCAAACTAAAGGGAGCATGAAATGACATTTAAAAGCTTACAGACTGCAAAATTATATTTCTAAACATTTTCTTTTTTTTTTTTTCATTAACAGAGCCAAACTCTCTATTAAACATTCAATCTTGAGACAAAAACCCAAACCCTACTTATCCTGGTACATTTCAACTTAAGGAGAGCACCAATTGACATTTCAAATCTTACAAGCTACACAATCCTTTATTGGGGAAACCCTAACCCTAACCCTAACCCTAACCCTAACCCTAACCCTAACCCTAACCCTAACCCTAACCCTAACCCTAACCCTAACCCTAACCCTAACCCTAACCCTAACCCTAACCCTAACCCTAACCCTAACCCTAACCCTAACCCTAACCCTAACCCTAACCCTAACCCTAACCCTAACCCTAACCCTAACCCTAACCCTAACCCTAACCCTAACCCTGTCCCATGTAAACATATCTTCTTGAGGAGAGCATCAAAAGGAATGAAAAATCTTATAATGTAAGCAATTGCGTTGTTGAAAAAATATACATATAAAACCCAAACATGCAGGGGACTACTTTCCTTTTAAAAGACATTTATTCTTGAGAAGAATGCAAAAACACATACATTTTATAGCCTATGTAATACTTTACTAAATTGCGATAATATATACCCTAACAGAGAAAAAACTCCATAAGATCAAATGAACCTTATTAAGGATAATGGCTACCTGGTATATTTCAAACTAAAGGGAGCATGAAATGACATTTAAAATCTTACAGACTGCAAATTTATATTTCTAAACATTTTCTTTTTTTTTTTTCATTAACAAAACCAAACTCTCTATTAAACATTCAATCTTGAGACAAAAACCCAAACCCTACTTATCCTGGTACACTTTAACTTAAGGAGAGCACCAAATGAAATTTCAAACCTAACAAAGCTACACAATCCTTTATTGGGAAAACCCTAACCCTAACCCCTAACCCTAACCCCTAACCCTAACCCCTAACCCTAACCCCTAACCCCTAACCCTAACCCCTAACCCTGTCCCATGTAAACATATCTTCTTGAGGAGAGCATCAAAGGAATGAAAAATCTTATAATGTAAGCAATTGCGTTGTTGAAAAAATATACATATAAAACCCAAACATGCAGGGGACTACTTTCCTTTTAAAAGACATTTATTCTTGAGAAGAATGCAAAAATACATACATTTTGTAGCCTATGTAATACTTTACTAAATTGCGATAATATATACCCTAACAGGGAAAAAACTCCATAAGATCAAATGAACCTTACCAAGGATAATGGCTATCTGGTATATTTCAAACTAAAGGGAGCATGAAATGACATTTAAAAGCTTACAGACTGCAAAATTATATTTCTAAACATTTTCTTTTTTTTTTTTCATGAACAGAGCCAAACTCTCTAATAAACATTCAATCTTGAGACAAAAACCCAAACCCTACTTATCCTGGTACATTTCAACTTAAGGAGAGCACCAATTGACATTTCAAATCTTACAAGCTACACAATCCTTTATTGGGGAAACCCTAACCCTAACCCTAACCCTAACCCTAACCCTAACCCTAACCCTAACCCTAACCCTAACCCTAACCCTAACCCTAACCCTAACCCTAACCCTAACCCTAACCCTAACCCTAACCCTAACCCTAACCCTAACCCTAACCCTAACCCTAACCCTAACCCTAACCCTAACCCTAACCCTAACCCTAACCCTAACCCTAACCCTAACCCTAACCCTGTCCCATGTAAACATATCTTCTTGAGGAGAGCATCAAAAGGAATGAAAAATCTTATAATGTAAGCAATTGCGTTGTTGAAAAAATATACATATAAAACCCAAACATGCAGGGGACTACTTTCCTTTTAAAAGACATTTATTCTTGAGAAGAATGCAAAAACACATACATTTTGTAGCCTATGTAATACTTTACTAAATTGCGATAATATATACCCTAACAGGGAAAAAACTCCATAAGATCAAATGAACCTTATCAAGGATAATGGCTACCTGGTATATTTCAAACTAAAGGGAGCATGAAATGACATTTAAAATCTTACAGACTGCAAATTTATATTTCTAAACATTTTCTTTTTTTTTTTTTTCATTAACAAAACCAAACTTTCTAATAAACATTCAATCTTGAGACAAAAACCCAAACCCTACTTATCCTGGTACAATTTAACTTAAGGAGAGCACCAAATGAAATTTCAAACCTAACAAAGCTACACAATCCTTTATTGGGAAAACCCTAACCCTAACCCTAACCCCGAACCCTAACCCTAACCCTA
This sequence comes from Hyla sarda, assembly GCF_029499605.1. NCBI lineage: Eukaryota > Metazoa > Chordata > Amphibia > Anura > Hylidae > Hyla > Hyla sarda. Next base: position 107,389 of record NW_026610766.1, read on the forward strand.
AATCCTAACCCTGTCCCATGTAAACATATCTTCTTGAGGAGAGCATCAAAGGAATGAAAAATCTTATAATGTAAGCAATTGCGTTGTTGAAAAAATATACATATAAAACCCAAACATGCAGGGGACTACTTTCCTTTTAAAAGACATTTATTCTTGAGAAGAATGCAAAAATACATACATTTTGTAGCCTATGTAATACTTTACTAAATTGCGATAATATATACCCTAACAGGGAAAAAACTCCATAAGATCAAATGAACCTTATCAAGGATAATGGCTATCTGGTATATTTCAAACTAAAGGGAGCATGAAATGACATTTAAAAGCTTACAGACTGCAAAATTATATTTCTAAACATTTTCTTTTCTCATTAACAGAGCCAAACTCTCTAATGAACATTCAATCTTGAGACAAAAACCCAAACCCTACTTATCCTGGTACATTTCAACTTAAGGAGAGCACCAATTGACATTTCAAATCTTACAAGCTACACAATCCTTTATTGGGGAAACCCTAACCCTAACCCTAACCCTAACCCTAACCCTAACCCTAACCCTAACCCTAACCCTAACCCTAACCCTAACCCTAACCCTAACCCTAACCCTAACCCTAACCCTAACCCTAACCCTAACCCTAACCCTAACCCTAACCCTAACCCTAACCCTAACCCTAACCCTAACCCTAACCCTGTCCCATGTAAACATATCTTCTTGAGGAGAGCATCAAAAGGAATGAAAAATCTTATAATGTAAGCAATTGCGTTGTTGAAAAAATATACATATAAAACCCAAACATGCAGGGGACTGCTTTCCTTTTAAAAGACATTTATTCTTGAGAAGAATGCAAAAACACATACATTTTGTAGCCTATGTAATACTTTACTAAATTGCGATAATATATACCCTAACAGGGAAAAAACTCCATAAGATCAAATGAACCTTATCAAGGATAATGGCTACCTGGTATATTTCAAACTAAAGGGAGCATGAAATGACATTTAAAATCTTACAGACTGCAAATTTATATTTCTAAACATTTTCTTTTTTTTTTTTTTCATTAACAAAACCAAACTTTCTAATAAACATTCAATCTTGAGACAAAAACCCAAACCCTACTTATCCTGGTACAATTTAACTTAAGGAGAGCACCAAATGAAATTTCAAACCTAACAAAGCTACACAATCCTTTATTGGGAAAACCCTAACCCTAAATCCTAACCCTGTCCCATGTAAACATATCTTCTTGAGGAGAGCATCAAAGGAATGAAAAATCTTATAATGTAAGCAATTGCGTTGTTGAAAAAATATACATATAAAACCCAAACATGCAGGGGACTACTTTCCTTTTAAAAGACATTTATTCTTGAGAAGAATGCAAAAATACATACATTTTGTAGCCTATGTAATACTTTACTAAATTGCGATGATATATACCCTAACAGGGAAAAAACTCCATAAGATCAAATGAACCTTATCAAGGATAATGGCTATCTGGTATATTTCAAACTAAAGGGAGCATGAAATGCCATTTAAAAGCTTACAGACTGCAAAATTATATTTCTAAACATTTTCTTTTTTTTTTTTCATTAACAGAGCCAAACTCTCTAATAAACATTGAATCTTGAGACAAAAACCCAAACCCTACTTATCCTGGTACATTTCAACTTAAGGAGAGCACCAATTGACATTTCAAATCTTACAAGCTACACAATCCTTTATTGGGGAAACCCTAACCCTAACCCTAACCCTAACCCTAACCCTAACCCTAACCCTAACCCTAACCCTAACCCTAACCCTAACCCTAACCCTAACCCTAACCCTAACCCTAACCCTAACCCTAACCCTAACCCTAACCCTAACCCTAACCCTAACCCTAACCCTAACCCTAACCCTAACCCTAACCCTAACCCTAACCCTAACCCTAACCCTAACCCTAACCCTAACCCTGTCCCATGTAAACATATCTTCTTGAGGAGAGCATCAAAAGGAATGAAAAATCTTATAATGTAAGCAATTGCGTTGTTGAAAAAATATACATATAAAACCCAAACATGCAGGGGACTACTTTTCTTTTAAAAGACATTTATTCTTGAGAAGAATGCAAAAACACATACATTTTGTAGCCTATGTAATACTTTACTAAATTGCGATAATATATACCCTAACAGGGAAAAAACTCCATAAGATCAAATGAACCTTATCAAGGATAATGGCTACCTGGTATATTTCAAACTAAAGGGAGCATGAAATGACATTTAAAATCTTACAGACTGCAAATTTATATTTCTAAACATTTTCTTTTTTTTTTTTTTTCATTAACAAAACCAAACTTTCTAATAAACATTCAATCTTGAGACAAAAACCCAAACCCTACTTATCCTGGTACAATTTAACTTAAGGAGAGCACCAAATGAAATTTCAAACCTAACAAAGCTACACAATCCTTTATTGGGAAAACCCTAACCCTAACCCTAACCCTAACCCTAACCCTAACCCTAACCCTAACCCTAACCCTAACCCTAACCCTAACCCTAACCCTAACCCTAACCCTAACCCTAACCCTAACCCTAACCCTAACCCTAACCCTAACCCTAACCCCTAACCCCTAACCCCTAACCCTAAATCCTAACCCTGTCCCATGTAAACATATCTTCTTGAGGAGAGCATCAAAGGAATGAAAAATCTTATAATGTAAGCAATTGCGTTGTTGAAAAAATATACATATAAAACCCAAACATGCAGGGGACTACTTTCCTTTTAAAAGACATTTATTCTTGAGAAGAATGCAAAAATACATACATTTTGTAGCCTATGTAATACTTTACTAAATTGCGATAATATATACCCTAACAGGGAAAAAACTCCATAAGATCAAATGAACCTTATCAAGGATAATGGCTATCTGGTATATTTCAAACTAAAGGAGCATGAAATGACATTTAAAAGCTTACAGACTGCAAAATTATATTTCTAAACATTTTCTTTTTTTTTTTTCATTAACAAAACCAAACTCTCTATTAAACATTCAATCTTGAGACAAAAACCCAAACCCTACTTATCCTGGTACACTTTAACTTAAGGAGAGCACCAAATGAAATTTCAAACCTAACAAAGCTACACAATCCTTTATTGGGAAAACCCTAACCCTAACCCTAACCCTAACCCTAACCCTAACCCTAACCCTAACCCTAACCCTAACCCTAACCCTAACCCAAACCCTAAAACCCTAACCCTAACCCTAACCCTAACCCTGTCCCATGTAAACATATCTTCTTGAGGAGAGCATCAAAAGGAACAAAAAATCTTATAATGTAAGCAATTGCGTTGTTGAAAAAATATACATATAAAACCCAAACATGCAGGGGACTACTTTCCTTTTAAAAGACATTTATTCTTGAGAAGAATGCAAAAACACATACATTTTGTAGCCTATGTAATACTTTACTAAATTGCGATAATATATACCCTAACAGGGAAAAAACTCCATAAGATCAAATGAACCTTATCAAGGATAATGGCTACCTGGTATATTTCAAACTAAAGGGAGCATGAAATGACATTTAAAATCTTACAGACTGCAAATTTATATTTCTAAACATTTTCTTTTTTTTTTTTTCATTAACAAAACCAAACTTTCTAATAAACATTCAATCTTGAGACAAAAACCCAAACCCTACTTATCCTGGTACAATTTAACTTAAGGAGAGCACCAAATGAAATTTCAAACCTAACAAAGCTACACAATTCTTTATTGGGAAAACCCTAACCCTAACCCTAAATCCTAACCCTGTCCCATGTAAACATATCTTCTTGAGGAGAGCATCAAAGGAATGAAAAATCTTATAATGTAAGCAATTGCGTTGTTGAAAAAATATACATATAAAACCCAAACATGCAGGGGACTACTTTCCTTTTAAAAGACATTTATTCTTGAGAAGAATGCAAAAATACATACATTTTGTAGCCTATGTAATACTTTACTAAATTGCGATAATATATACCCTAACAGGGAAAAAACTCCATAAGATCAAATGAACCTTATCAAGGATAATGGCTATCTGGTATATTTCAAACTAAAGGGAGCATGAAATGACATTTAAAAGCTTACAGACTGCAAAATTATATTTCTAAACATTTTCTTTTTTTTTTTTCATTAACAGAGCCAAACTCTCTAATAAACATTCAATCTTGAGACAAAAACCCAAACCCTACTTATCCTGGTACATTTCAACTTAAGGAGAGCACCAATTGACATTTCAAATCTTACAAGCTACACAATCCTTTATTGGGGAAACCCTAACCCTAACCCTAACCCTAACCCTAACCCTAACCCTAACCCTAACCCTAACCCTAACCCTAACCCTAACCCTAACCCTAACCCTAACCCTAACCCTAACCCTAACCCTAACCCTAACCCTAACCCTAACCCTAACCCTAACCCTAACCCTAACCCTAACCCTAACCCTAACCCTAACCCTAACCCTAACCCTAACCCTAACCCTAACCCTGTCCCATGTAAACATATCTTCTTGAGGAGAGCATCAAAAGGAATGAAAAATCTTATAATGTAAGCAATTGCGTTGTTGAAAAAATATACATATAAAACCCAAACATGCAGGGGACTACTTTCCTTTTAAAAGACATTTATTCTTGAGAAGAATGCAAAAACACATACATTTTGTAGCCTATGTAATACTTTACTAAATTGCGATAATATATACCCTAACAGGGAAAAAACTCCATAAGATCAAATGAACCTTATCAAGGATAATGGCTACCTGGTATATTTCAAACTAAAGGGAGCATGAAATGACATTTAAAATCTTACAGACTGCAAATTTATATTTCTAAACATTTTCTTTTTTTTTTTTTTTATTAACAAAACCAAACTTTCTAATAAACATTCAATCTTGAGACAAAAACCCAAACCCTACTTATCCTGGTACAATTTAACTTAAGGAGAGCACCAAATGAAATTTCAAACCTAACAAAGCTACACAATCCTTTATTGGGAAAACCCTAACCCTAACCCCTAACCCTAACCCTAAATCCTAACCCTGTCCCATGTAAACATATCTTCTTGAGGAGAGCATCAAAGGAATGAAAAATCTTATAATGTAAGCAATTGCGTTGTTGAAAAAATATACATATAAAACCCAAACATGCAGGGGACTACTTTCCTTTTAAAAGACATCTATTCTTGAGAAGAATGCAAAAATACATACATTTTGTAGCCTATGTAATACTTTACTAAATTGCGATAATATATACCCTAACAGGGAAAAAACTCCATAAGATCAAATGAACCTTATCAAGGATAATAGCTATCTGGTATATTTCAAACTAAAGGGAGCATGAAATGACATTTAAAAGCTTACAGACTGCAAAATTATATTTCTAAACATTTTCTTTTTTTTTTTTCATTAACAGAGCCAAACTCTCTAATAAACATTCAATCTTGAGACAAAAACCCAAACCCTACTTATCCTGGTACATTTCAACTTAAGGAGAGCACCAATTGACATTTCTAATCTTACAAGCTACACAATCCTTTATTGGGGAAACCCTAACCCTAACCCTAACCCTAACCCTAACCCTAACCCTAACCCTAACCCTAACCCTAACCCTAACCCTAACCCTAACCCTAACCCTAACCCTAACCCTAACCCTAACCCTAACCCTAACCCTAACCCTAACCCTAACCCTAACCCTAACCCTAACCCTAACCCTAACCCTAACCCTAACCCTAACCCTGTCCCATGTAAACATATCTTCTTGAGGAGAGCATCAAAAGGAACAAAAAATCTTATAATGTAAGCAATTGCGTTGTTGAAAAAATATACATATAAAACCCAAACATGCAGGGGACTACTTTCCTTTTAAAAGACATTTATTCTTGAGAAGAATGCAAAAACACATACATTTTGTAGCCTATGTAATACTTTACTAAATTGCGATAATATATACCCTAACAGGGAAAAAACTCCATAAGATCAAATGAACCTTATCAAGGATAATGGCTACCTGGTATATTTCAAACTAAAGGGAGCATGAAATGACATTTAAAATCTTACAGACTGCAAATTTATATTTCTAAACATTTTCTTTTTTTTTTTTTTCATTAACAAAACCAAACTTTCTAATAAACATTCAATCTTGAGACAAAAACCCAAACCCTACTTATCCTGGTACAATTTAACTTAAGGAGAGCACCAAATGAAATTTCAAACCTAACAAAGCTACACAATCCTTTATTGGGAAAACCCTAACCCTAACCCCGAACCCTAACCCTAAATCCTAACCCTGTCCCATGTAAACATATCTTCTTGAGGAGAGCATCAAAGGAATGAAAAATCTTATAATGTAAGCAATTGCGTTGTTGAAAAAATATACATATAAAACCCAAACATGCAGGGGACTACTTTCCTTTTAAAAGACATTTATTCTTGAGAAGAATGCAAAAATACATACATTTTGTAGCCTATGTAATACTTTACTAAATTGCGATAATATATACCCTAACAGGGAAAAAACTCCAGAAGATCAAATGAACCTTATCAAGGATAATGGCTATCTGGTATATTTCAAACTAAAGGGAGCATGAAATGACATTTAAAAGCTTACAGACTGCAAAATTATATTTCTAAACATTTTCTTTTTTTTTTTTTCATTAACAGAGCCAAACTCTCTATTAAACATTCAATCTTGAGACAAAAACCCAAACCCTACTTATCCTGGTACATTTCAACTTAAGGAGAGCACCAATTGACATTTCAAATCTTACAAGCTACACAATCCTTTATTGGGGAAACCCTAACCCTAACCCTAACCCTAACCCTAACCCTAACCCTAACCCTAACCCTAACCCTAACCCTAACCCTAACCCTAACCCTAACCCTAACCCTAACCCTAACCCTAACCCTAACCCTAACCCTAACCCTAACCCTAACCCTAACCCTAACCCTAACCCTAACCCTAACCCTAACCCTAACCCTAACCCTAACCCTAACCCTAACCCTAACCCTAACCCTGTCCCATGTAAACATATCTTCTTGAGGAGAGCATCAAAAGGAATGAAAAATCTTATAATGTAAGCAATTGCGTTGTTGAAAAAATATACATATAAAACCCAAACATGCAGGGGACTACTTTCCTTTTAAAAGACATTTATTCTTGAGAAGAATGCAAAAACACATACATTTTATAGCCTATGTAATACTTTACTAAATTGCGATAATATATACCCTAACAGAGAAAAAACTCCATAAGATCAAATGAACCTTATTAAGGATAATGGCTACCTGGTATATTTCAAACTAAAGGGAGCATGAAATGACATTTAAAATCTTACAGACTGCAAATTTATATTTCTAAACATTTTCTTTTTTTTTTTTCATTAACAAAACCAAACTCTCTATTAAACATTCAATCTTGAGACAAAAACCCAAACCCTACTTATCCTGGTACACTTTAACTTAAGGAGAGCACCAAATGAAATTTCAAACCTAACAAAGCTACACAATCCTTTATTGGGAAAACCCTAACCCTAACCCTAACCCCTAACCCTAACCCCTAACCCTGTCCCATGTAAACATATCTTCTTGAGGAGAGCATCAAAGGAATGAAAAATCTTATAATGTAAGCAATTGCGTTGTTGAAAAAATATACATATAAAACCCAAACATGCAGGGGACTACTTTCCTTTTAAAAGACATTTATTCTTGAGAAGAATGCAAAAATACATACATTTTGTAGCCTATGTAATACTTTACTAAATTGCGATAATATATACCCTAACAGGGAAAAAACTCCATAAGATCAAATGAACCTTACCAAGGATAATGGCTATCTGGTATATTTCAAACTAAAGGGAGCATGAAATGACATTTAAAAGCTTACAGACTGCAAAATTATATTTCTAAACATTTTCTTTTTTTTTTTTTCATTAACAGAGCCAAACTCTCTAATAAACATTCAATCTTGAGACAAAAACCCAAACCCTACTTATCCTGGTACATTTCAACTTAAGGAGAGCACCAATTGACATTTCAAATCTTACAAGCTACACAATCCTTTATTGGGGAAACCCTAACCCTAACCCTAACCCTAACCCTAACCCTAACCCTAACCCTAACCCTAACCCTAACCCTAACCCTAACCCTAACCCTAACCCTAACCCTAACCCTAACCCTAACCCTAACCCTAACCCTAACCCTAACCCTAACCCTAACCCTAACCCTAACCCTAACCCTAACCCTAACCCTAACCCTAACCCTGTCCCATGTAAACATATCTTCTTGAGGAGAGCATCAAAAGGAATGAAAAATCTTATAATGTAAGCAATTGCGTTGTTGAAAAAATATACATATAAAACCCAAACATGCAGGGGACTACTTTCCTTTTAAAAGACATTTATTCTTGAGAAGAATGCAAAAACACATACATTTTGTAGCCTATGTAATACTTTACTAAATTGCGATAATATATACCCTAACAGGGAAAAAACTCCATAAGATCAAATGAACCTTATCAAGGATAATGGCTACCTGGTATATTTCAAACTAAAGGGAGCATGAAATGACATTTAAAATCTTACAGACTGCAAATTTATATTTCTAAACATTTTCTTTTTTTTTTTTTTCATTAACAAAACCAAACTTTCTAATAAACATTCAATCTTGAGACAAAAACCCAAACCCTACTTATCCTGGTACAATTTAACTTAAGGAGAGCACCAAATGAAATTTCAAACCTAACAAAGCTACACAATCCTTTATTGGGAAAACCCTAACCCTAACCCCGAACCCTAACCCCGAACCCTAACCCTAAATCCTAACCCTGTCCCATGTAAACATATCTTCTTGAGGAGAGCATCAAAGGAATGAAAAATCTTATAATGTAAGCAATTGCGTTGTTGAAAAAATATACATATAAAACCCAAACATGCAGGGGACTACTTTCCTTTTAAAAGACATTTATTCTTGAGAAGAATGCAAAAATACATACATTTTGTAGCCTATGTAATACTTTACTAAATTGCGATAATATATACCCTAACAGGGAAAAAACTCCATAAGATCAAATGAACCTTATCAAGGATAATGGCTATCTGGTATATTTCAAACTAAAGGGAGCATGAAATGACATTTAAAAGCTTACAGACTGCAAAATTATATTTCTAAACATTTTCTTTTCTTTTTTTCATTAACAGAGCCAAACTCTCTAATGAACATTCAATCTTGAGACAAAAACCCAAACCCTACTTATCCTGGTACATTTCAACTTAAGGAGAGCACCAATTGACATTTCAAATCTTACAAGCTACACAATCCTTTATTGGGGAAACCCTAACCCTAACCCTAACCCTAACCCTAACCCTAACCCTAACCCTAACCCTAACCCTAACCCTAACCCTAACCCTAACCCTAACCCTAACCCTAACCCTAACCCTAACCCTAACCCTAACCCTAACCCTAACCCTAACCCTAACCCTAACCCTAACCCTAACCCTAACCCTAACCCTAACCCTAACCCTAACCCTAACCCTAACCCTAACCCTAACCCTGTCCCATGTAAACATATCTTCTTGAGGAGAGCATCAAAAGGAATGAAAAATCTTATAATGTAAGCAATTGCGTTGTTGAAAAAATATACATATAAAACCCAAACATGCAGGGGACTACTTTCCTTTTAAAAGACATTTATTCTTGAGAAGAATGCAAAAACACATACATTTTATAGCCTATGTAATACTTTACTAAATTGCGATAATATATACCCTAACAGAGAAAAAACTCCATAAGATCAAATGAACCTTATTAAGGATAATGGCTACCTGGTATATTTCAAACTAAAGGGAGCATGAAATGACATTTAAAATCTTACAGACTGCAAATTTATATTTCTAAACATTTTCTTTTTTTTTTTCATTAACAAAACCAAACTCTCTATTAAACATTCAATCTTGAGACAAAAACCCAAACCCTACTTATCCTGGTACACTTTAACTTAAGGAGAGCACCAAATGAAATTTCAAACCTAACAAAGCTACACAATCCTTTATTGGGAAAACCCTAACCCTAACCCTAACCCTAACCCTAACCCTAACCCTAACCCTAACCCTAACCCTAACCCTAACCCTAACCCTAACCCTAACCCTAACCCTAACCCTAACCCTAACCCTAACCCTAACCCTAACCCTAACCCTAACCCTAACCCTAACCCTAACCCTAACCCTAACCCTAACCCTAACCCTAACCCTGTCCCATGTAAACATATCTTCTTGAGGAGAGCATCAAAAGGAACAAAAAATCTTATAATGTAAGCAATTGCGTTGTTGAAAAAATATACATATAAAACCCAAACATGCAGGGGACTACTTTCCTTTTAAAAGACATTTATTCTTGAGAAGAATGCAAAAACACATACATTTTGTAGCCTATGTAATACTTTACTAAATTGCGATAATATATACCCTAACAGGGAAAAAACTCCATAAGATCAAATGAACCTTATCAAGGATAATGGCTACCTGGTATATTTCAAACTAAAGGGAGCATGAAATGACATTTAAAATCTTACAGACTGCAAATTTATATTTCTAAACATTTTCTTTTTTTTTTTTTCATTAACAAAACCAAACTTTCTAATAAACATTCAATCTTGAGACAAAAACCCAAACCCTACTTATCCTGGTACAATTTAACTTAAGGAGAGCACCAAATGAAATTTCAAACCTAACAAAGCTACACAATCCTTTATTGGGAAAACCCTAACCCTAACCCCTAACCCTAAATTCTAACCCTGTCCCATGTAAACATATCTTCTTGAGGAGAGCATCAAAGGAATGAAAAATCTTATAATGTAAGCAATTGCGTTGTTGAAAAAATATACATATAAAACCCAAACATGCAGGGGACTACTTTCCTTTTAAAAGACATTTATTCTTGAGAAGAATGCAAAAATACATACATTTTGTAGCCTATGTAATACTTTACTAAATTGCGATAATATATACCCTAACAGGGAAAAAACTCCATAAGATCAAATGAACCTTACCAAGGATAATGGCTATCTGGTATATTTCAAACTAAAGGGAGCATGAAATGACATTTAAAAGCTTACAGACTGCAAAATTATATTTCTAAACATTTTCTTTTTTTTTTTTCATTAACAGAGCCAAACTCTCTAATAAACATTCAATCTTGAGACAAAAACCCAAACCCTACTTATCCTGGTACATTTCAACTTAAGGAGAGCACCAATTGACATTTCAAATCTTACAAGCTACACAATCCTTTATTGGGGAAACCCTAAAACCCTAACCCTAACCCTAACCCTAACCCTAACCCTAACCCTAACCCTAACCCTAACCCTAACCCTAACCCTAACCCTAACCCTAACCCTAACCCTAACCCTAACCCTAACCCTAACCCTAACCCTAACCCTAACCCTAACCCTAACCCTAACCCTAACCCTAACCCTAACCCTAAACCCTAAACCCTAACCCTGTCCCATGTAAACATATCTTCTTGAGGAGAGCATCAAAAGGAATGAAAAATCTTATAATGTAAGCAATTGCGTTGTTGAAAAAATATACATATAAAACCCAAACATGCAGGGGACTACTTTCCTTTTAAAAGACATTTATTCTTGAGAAGAATGCAAAAACACATACATTTTGTAGCCTATGTAATACTTTACTAAGTTGCGATAATATATACCCTAACAGGGAAAAAACTCCATAAGATCAAATGAACCTTATCAAGGATAATGGCTACCTGGTATATTTCAAACTAAAGGGAGCATGAAATGACATTTAAAATCTTACAGACTGCAAATTTATATTTCTAAACATTTTCTTTTTTTTTTTTTTCATTAACAAAACCAAACTTTCTAATAAACATTCAATCTTGAGACAAAAACCCAAACCCTACTTATCCTGGTACAATTTAACTTAAGGAGAGCACCAAATGAAATTTCAAACCTAACAAAGCTACACAATCCTTTATTGGGAAAACCCTAACCCTAACCCTAACCCTAACCCCTAACCCCTAACCCCTAACCCCTAACCCCTAACCCCTAACCCCTAACCCCTAACCCTGTCCCATGTAAACATATCTTCTTGAGGAGAGCATCAAAGGAATGAAAAATCTTATAATGTAAGCAATTGCGTTGTTGAAAAAATAATACATATAAAACCCAAACATGCAGGGGACTACTTTCCTTTTAAAAGACATTTATTCTTGAGAAGAATGCAAAAATACATACATTTTGTAGCCTATGTAATACTTTACTAAATTGCGATAATATATACCCTAACAGGGAAAAAACTCCATAAGATCAAATGAACCTTATCAAGGATAATGGCTATCTGGTATATTTCAAACTAAAGGAGCATGAAATGACATTTAAAAGCTTACAGACTGCAAAATTATATTTCTAAACATTTTCTTTTTTTTTTTTCATTAACAGAGCCAAACTCTCTAATAAACATTCAATCTTGAGACAAAAACCCAAACCCTACTTATCCTGGTACATTTCAACTTAAGGAGAGCACCAATTGACATTTCAAATCTTACAAGCTACACAATCCTTTATTGGGGAAACCCTAACCCTAACCCTAACCCTAACCCTAACCCTAACCCTAACCCTAACCCTAACCCTAACCCTAACCCTAACCCTAACCCTAACCCTAACCCTAACCCTAACCCTAACCCTAACCCTAACCCTAACCCTAACCCTAACCCTAACCCTAACCCTAACCCTAACCCTAACCCTAACCCTAACCCTGTCCCATGTAAACATATCTTCTTGAGGAGAGCATCAAAAGGAATGAAAAATCTTATAATGTAAGCAATTGCGTTGTTGAAAAAATATACATATAAAACCCAAACATGCAGGGGACTACTTTCCTTTTAAAAGACATTTATTCTTGAGAAGAATGCAAAAACACATACATTTTATAGCCTATGTAATACTTTACTAAATTGCGATAATATATACCCTAACAGAGAAAAAACTCCATAAGATCAAATGAACCTTATTAAGGATAATGGCTACCTGGTATATTTCAAACTAAAGGGAGCATGAAATGACATTTAAAATCTTACAGACTGCAAACTTATATTTCTAAACATTTTCTTTTTTTTTTTTTTTTTTTCATTAACAAAACCAAACTCTCTATTAAACATTCAATCTTGAGACAAAAACCCAAACCCTACTTATCCTGGTACACTTTAACTTAAGGAGAGCACCAAATGAAATTTCAAACCTAACAAAGCTACACAATCCTTTATTGGGAAAACCCTAACCCTAACCCTAACCCTAACCCTAACCCTAACCCTAACCCTAACCCTAACCCTAACCCTAACCCTAACCCTAACCCTAACCCTAACCCTAACCCTAACCCTAACCCTAACCCTAACCCTAACCCTAACCCTAACCCTAACCCTAACCCTAACCCTAACCCTAACCCTAACCCTGTCCCATGTAAACATATCTTCTTGAGGAGAGCATCAAAAGGAACAAAAAATCTTATAATGTAAGCAATTGCGTTGTTGAAAAAATATACATATAAAACCCAAACATGCAGGGGACTACTTTCCTTTTAAAAGACATTTATTCTTGAGAAGAATGCAAAAACACATACATTTTGTAGCCTATGTAATACTTTACTAAATTGCGATAATATATACCCTAACAGGGAAAAAACTCCATAAGATCAAATGAACCTTATCAACGATAATGGCTACCTGGTATATTTCAAACTAAAGGGAGCATGAAATGACATTTAAAATCTTACAGACTGCAAATTTATATTTCTAAACATTTTCTTTTTTTTTTTTTTCATTAACAAAACCAAACTTTCTAATAAACATTCAATCTTGAGACAAAAACCCAAACCCTACTTATCCTGGTACAATTTAACTTAAGGAGAGCACCAAATGAAATTTCAAACCTAACAAAGCTACACAATCCTTTATTGGGAAAACCCTAACCCTAACCCCTAACCCTAAATCCTAACCCTGTCCCATGTAAACATATCTTCTTGAGGAGAGCATCAAAGGAATGAAAAATCTTATAATGTAAGCAATTGCGTTGTTGAAAAAATATACATATAAAACCCAAACATGCAGGGGACTACTTTCCTTTTAAAAGACATTTATTCTTGAGAAGAATGCAAAAATACATACATTTTGTAGCCTATGTAATACTTTACTAAATTGCGATAATATATACCCTAACAGGGAAAAAACTCCATAAGATCAAATGAACCTTACCAAGGATAATGGCTATCTGGTATATTTCAAACTAAAGGGAGCATGAAACGACATTTAAAAGCTTACAGACTGCAAAATTATATTTCTAAACATTTTCTTTTTTTTTTTTCATTAACAGAGCCAAACTCTCTAATAAACATTCAATCTTGAGACAAAAACCCAAACCCTACTTATCCTGGTACATTTCAACTTAAGGAGAGCACCAATTGACATTTCAAATCTTACAAGCTACACAATCCTTTATTGGGGAAACCCTAACCCTAACCCTAACCCTAACCCTAACCCTAACCCTAACCCTAACCCTAACCCTAACCCTAACCCTAACCCTAACCCTAACCCTAACCCTAACCCTAACCCTAACCCTAACCCTAACCCTAACCCTAACCCTAACCCTAACCCTAACCCTAACCCTAACCCTAACCCTAACCCTAACCCTAACCCTAACCCTAAACCCTAACCCTAACCCTGTCCCATGTAAACATATCTTCTTGAGGAGAGCATCAAAAGGAATGAAAAATCTTATAATGTAAGCAATTGCGTTGTTGAAAAAATATACATATAAAACCCAAACATGCAGGGGACTACTTTCCTTTTAAAAGACATTTATTCTTGAGAAGAATGCAAAAACACATACATTTTGTAGCCTATGTAATACTTTACTAAATTGCGATAATATATACCCTAACAGGGAAAAAACTCCATAAGATCAAATGAACCTTATCAAGGATAATGGCTACCTGGTATATTTCAAACTAAAGGGAGCATGAAATGACATTTAAAATCTTACAGACTGCAAATTTATATATCTAAACATTTTCTTTTTTTTTTTTTCATTAACAAAACCAAACTTTCTAATAAACATTCAATCTTGAGACAAAAACCCAAACCCTACTTATCCTGGTACAATTTAACTTAAGGAGAGCACCAAATGAAATTTCAAACCTAACAAAGCTACACAATCCTTTATTGGGAAAACCCTACCCCTAACCCTAACCCTAACCCTAAATCCTAACCCTGTCCCATGTAAACATATCTTCTTGAGGAGAGCATCAAAGGAATGAAAAATCTTATAATGTAAGCAATTGCGTTGTTGAAAAAATATACATATAAAACCCAAACATGCAGGGGACTACTTTCCTTTTAAAAGACATTTATTCTTGAGAAGAATGCAAAAATACATACATTTTGTAGCCTATGTAATACTTTACTAAATTGCGATAATATATACCCTAACAGGGAAAAAACTCCATAAGATCAAATGAACCTTACCAAGGATAATGGCTATCTGGTATATTTCAAACTAAAGGGAGCATGAAATGACATTTAAAAGCTTACAGACTGCAAAATTATATTTCTAAACATTTTCTTTTTTTTTTTTCATTAACAGAGCCAAACTCTCTAATAAACATTCAATCTTGAGACAAAAACCCAAACCCTACTTATCCTGGTACATTTCAACTTAAGGAGAGCACCAATTGACATTTCAAATCTTACAAGCTACACAATCCTTTATTGGGGAAACCCTAACCCTAACCCTAACCCTAACCCTAACCCTAACCCTAACCCTAACCCTAACCCTAACCCTAACCCTAACCCTAACCCTAACCCTAACCCTAACCCTAACCCTAACCCTAACCCTAACCCTAACCCTAACCCTAACCCTAACCCTAACCCTAACCCTAACCCTAACCCTAACCCTTTCCCATGTAAACATATCTTCTTGAGGAGAGCATCAAAAGGAATGAAAAATCTTATAATGTAAGCAATTGCGTTGTTGAAAAAATATACATATAAAACCCAAACATGCAGGGGACTACTTTTCTTTTAAAAGACATTTATTCTTGAGAAGAATGCAAAAACACATACATTTTGTAGCCTATGTAATACTTTACTAAATTGCGATAATATATACCCTAACAGGGAAAAAACTCCATAAGATCAAATGAACCTTATCAAGGATAATGGCTACCTGGTATATTTCAAACTAAAGGGAGCATGAAATGACATTTAAAATCTTACAGACTGCAAATTTATATTTCTAAACATTTTCTTTTTTTTTTTTTCATTAACAAAACCAAACTTTCTAATAAACATTCAATCTTGAGACAAAAACCCAAACCCTACTTATCCTGGTACAATTTAACTTAAGGAGAGCACCAAATGAAATTTTAAACCTAACAAAGCTACACAATCCTTTATTGGGAAAACCCTAACCCTAACCCCTAACCCCTAACCCCTAACCCCTAACCCCTAACCCCTAACCCCTAACCCTAAATCCTAACCCTGTCCCATGTAAACATATCTTCTTGAGGAGAGCATCAAAGGAATGAAAAATCTTATAATGTAAGCAATTGCGTTGTTGAAAAAATATACATATAAAACCCAAACATGCAGGGGACTACTTTCCTTTTAAAAGACATTTATTCTTGAGAAGAATGCAAAAATACATACATTTTGTAGCCTATGTAATACTTTACTAAATTGCGATAATATATACCCTAACAGGGAAAAAACTCCATAAGATCAAATGAACCTTATCAAGGATAATGGCTATCTGGTATATTTCAAACTAAAGGAGCATGAAATGACATTTAAAAGCTTACAGACTGCAAAATTATATTTCTAAACATTTTCTTTTTTTTTTTTCATTAACAGAGCCAAACTCTCTAATAAACATTCAATCTTGAGACAAAAACCCAAACCCTACTTATCCTGGTACATTTCAACTTAAGGAGAGCACCAATTGACATTTCAAATCTTACAAGCTACACAATCCTTTATTGGGGAAACCCTAACCCTAACCCTAACCCTAACCCTAACCCTAACCCTAACCCTAACCCTAACCCTAACCCTAACCCTAACCCTAACCCTAACCCTAACCCTAACCCTAACCCTAACCCTAACCCTAACCCTAACCCTAACCCTAACCCTAACCCTAACCCTAACCCTAACCCTAACCCTAACCCTAACCCTAACCCTAACCCTAACCCTAACCCTAACCCTGTCCCATGTAAACATATCTTCTTGAGGAGAGCATCAAAAGGAATGAAAAATCTTATAATGTAAGCAATTGCGTTGTTGAAAAAATATACATATAAAACCCAAACATGCAGGGGACTACTTTCCTTTTAAAAGACATTTATTCTTGAGAAGAATGCAAAAACACATACATTTTATAGCCTATGTAATACTTTACTAAATTGCGATAATATATACCCTAACAGAGAAAAAACTCCATAAGATCAAATGAACCTTATTAAGGATAATGGCTACCTGGTATATTTCAAACTAAAGGGAGCATGAAATGACATTTAAAATCTTACAGACTGCAAACTTATATTTCTAAACATTTTCTTTTTTTTTTTTTTTTTTTCATTAACAAAACCAAACTCTCTATTAAACATTCAATCTTGAGACAAAAACCCAAACCCTACTTATCCTGGTACACTTTAACTTAAGGAGAGCACCAAATGAAATTTCAAACCTAACAAAGCTACACAATCCTTTATTGGGAAAACCCTAACCCTAACCCTAACCCTAACCCTAACCCTAACCCTAACCCTAACCCTAACCCTAACCCTAACCCTAACCCTAACCCTAACCCTAACCCTAACCCTAACCCTAACCCTAACCCTAACCCTAACCCTAACCCTAACCCTAACCCTAACCCTAACCCTAACCCTAACCCTAACCCTAACCCTAACCCTGTCCCATGTAAACATATCTTCTTGAGGAGAGCATCAAAAGGAACAAAAAATCTTATAATGTAAGCAATTGCGTTGTTGAAAAAATATACATATAAAACCCAAACATGCAGGGGACTACTTTCCTTTTAAAAGACATTTATTCTTGAGAAGAATGCAAAAACACATACATTTTGTAGCCTATGTAATACTTTACTAAATTGCGATAATATATACCCTAACAGGGAAAAAACTCCATAAGATCAAATGAACCTTATCAAGGATAATGGCTACCTGGTATATTTCAAACTAAAGGGAGCATGAAATGACATTTAAAATCTTACAGACTGCAAATTTATATTTCTAAACATTTTCTTTTTTTTTTTTTCATTAACAAAACCAAACTTTCTAATAAACATTCAATCTTGAGACAAAAACCCAAACCCTACTTATCCTGGTACAATTTAACTTAAGGAGAGCACCAAATGAAATTTCAAACCTAACAAAGCTACACAATCCTTTATTGGGAAAACCCTAACCCTAACCCCTAACCCTAAATTCTAACCCTGTCCCATGTAAACATATCTTCTTGAGGAGAGCATCAAAGGAATGAAAAATCTTATAATGTAAGCAATTGCGTTGTTGAAAAAATATACATATAAAACCCAAACATGCAGGGGACTACTTTCCTTTTAAAAGACATTTATTCTTGAGAAGAATGCAAAAATACATACATTTTGTAGCCTATGTAATACTTTACTAAATTGCGATAATATATACCCTAACAGGGAAAAAACTCCATAAGATCAAATGAACCTTACCAAGGATAATGGCTATCTGGTATATTTCAAACTAAAGGGAGCATGAAATGACATTTAAAAGCTTACAGACTGCAAAATTATATTTCTAAACATTTTCTTTTTTTTTTTTCATTAACAGAGCCAAACTCTCTAATAAACATTCAATCTTGAGACAAAAACCCAAACCCTACTTATCCTGGTACATTTCAACTTAAGGAGAGCACCAATTGACATTTCAAATCTTACAAGCTACACAATCCTTTATTGGGGAAACCCTAAAACCCTAACCCTAACCCTAAGCCTAACCCTAACCCTAACCCTAACCCTAACCCTAACCCTAACCCTAACCCTAACCCTAAACCCTAAACCCTAACCCTGTCCCATGTAAACATATCTTCTTGAGGAGAGCATCAAAAGGAATGAAAAATCTTATAATGTAAGCAATTGCGTTGTTGAAAAAATATACATATAAAACCCAAACATGCAGGGGACTACTTTCCTTTTAAAAGACATTTATTCTTGAGAAGAATGCAAAAACACATACATTTTGTAGCCTATGTAATACTTTACTAAGTTGCGATAATATATACCCTAACAGGGAAAAAACTCCATAAGATCAAATGAACCTTATCAAGGATAATGGCTACCTGGTATATTTCAAACTAAAGGGAGCATGAAATGACATTTAAAATCTTACAGACTGCAAATTTATATTTCTAAACATTTTCTTTTTTTTTTTTTTCATTAACAAAACCAAACTTTCTAATAAACATTCAATCTTGAGACAAAAACCCAAACCCTACTTATCCTGGTACAATTTAACTTAAGGAGAGCACCAAATGAAATTTCAAACCTAACAAAGCTACACAATCCTTTATTGGGAAAACCCTAACCCCGAACCCTAACCCTAAATCCTAACCCTGTCCCATGTAAACATATCTTCTTGAGGAGAGCATCAAAGGAATGAAAAATCTTATAATGTAAGCAATTGCGTTGTTGAAAAAATATACATATAAAACCCAAACATGCAGGGGACTACTTTCCTTTTAAAAGACATTTATTCTTGAGAAGAATGCAAAAATACATACATTTTGTAGCCTATGTAATACTTTACTAAATTGCGATAATATATACCCTAACAGGGAAAAAACTCCATAAGATCAAATGAACCTTATCAAGGATAATGGCTATCTGGTATATTTCAAACTAAAGGAGCATGAAATGACATTTAAAAGCTTACAGACTGCAAAATTATATTTCTAAACATTTTCTTTTTTTTTTTTCATTAACAGAGCCAAACTCTCTAATAAACATTCAATCTTGAGACAAAAACCCAAACCCTACTTATCCTGGTACATTTCAACTTAAGGAGAGCACCAATTGACATTTCAAATCTTACAAGCTACACAATCCTTTATTGGGGAAACCCTAACCCTAACCCTAACCCTAACCCTAACCCTAACCCTAACCCTAACCCTAACCCTAACCCTAACCCTAACCCTAACCCTAACCCTAACCCTAACCCTAACCCTAACCCTAACCCTAACCCTAACCCTAACCCTAACCCTAACCCTAACCCTAACCCTAACCCTAACCCTAACCCTAACCCTAACCCTAACCCTAACCCTAACCCTAACCCTAACCCTAACCCTAACCCTAACCCTGTCCCATGTAAACATATCTTCTTGAGGAGAGCATCAAAAGGAATGAAAAATCTTATAATGTAAGCAATTGCGTTGTTGAAAAAATATACATATAAAACCCAAACATGCAGGGGACTACTTTCCTTTTAAAAGACATTTATTCTTGAGAAGAATGCAAAAACACATACATTTTATAGCCTATGTAATACTTTACTAAATTGCGATAATATATACCCTAACAGAGAAAAAACTCCATAAGATCAAATGAACCTTATTAAGGATAATGGCTACCTGGTATATTTCAAACAAAGGGAGCATGAAATGACATTTAAAATCTTACAGACTGCAAACTTATATTTCTAAACATTTTCTTTTTTTTTTTTTTTTTTCATTAACAAAACCAAACTCTCTATTAAACATTCAATCTTGAGACAAAAACCCAAACCCTACTTATCCTGGTACACTTTAACTTAAGGAGAGCACCAAATGAAATTTCAAACCTAACAAAGCTACACAATCCTTTATTGGGAAAACCCTAACCCTAACCCTAACCCTAACCCTAACCCTAACCCTAACCCTAACCCTAACCCTAACCCTAACCCTAACCCTAACCCTAACCCTAACCCTAACCCTAACCCTAACCCTAACCCTAACCCTAACCCTAACCCTAACCCTAACCCTAACCCTAACCCTAACCCTAACCCTAACCCTGTCCCATGTAAACATATCTTCTTGAGGAGAGCATCAAAAGGAACAAAAAATCTTATAATGTAAGCAATTGCGTTGTTGAAAAAATATACATATAAAACCCAAACATGCAGGGGACTACTTTCCTTTTAAAAGACATTTATTCTTGAGAAGAATGCAAAAACACATACATTTTGTAGCCTATGTAATACTTTACTAAATTGCGATAATATATACCCTAACAGGGAAAAAACTCCATAAGATCAAATGAACCTTATCAAGGATAATGGCTACCTGGTATATTTCAAACTAAAGGGAGCATGAAATGACATTTAAAATCTTACAGACTGCAAATTTATATTTCTAAACATTTTCTTTTTTTTTTTTCATTAACAAAACCAAACTTTCTAATAAACATTCAATCTTGAGACAAAAACCCAAACCCTACTTTTCCTGGTACAATTTAACTTAAGGAGAGCACCAAATGAAATTTCAAACCTAACAAAGCTACACAATCCTTTATTGGGAAAACCCTAACCCTAACCCTAAATCCTAACCCTGTCCCATGTAAACATATCTTCTTGAGGAGAGCATCAAAGGAATGAAAAATCTTATAATGTAAGCAATTGCGTTGTTGAAAAAATATACATATAAAACCCAAACATGCAGGGGACTACTTTCCTTTTAAAAGACATTTATTCTTGAGAAGAATGCAAAAATACATACATTTTGTAGCCTATGTAATACTTTACTAAATTGCGATAATATATACCCTAACAGGGAAAAAACTCCATAAGATCAAATGAACCTTACCAAGGATAATGGCTATCTGGTATATTTCAAACTAAAGGGAGCATGAAATGACATTTAAAAGCTTACAGACTGCAAAATTATATTTCTAAACATTTTCTTTTTTTTTTTTCATTAACAGAGCCAAACTCTCTAATAAACATTCAATCTTGAGACAAAAACCCAAACCCTACTTATCCTGGTACATTTCAACTTAAGGAGAGCACCAATTGACATTTCAAATCTTACAAGCTACACAATCCTTTATTGGGGAAACCCTAACCCTAACCCTAACCCTAACCCTAACCCTAACCCTAACCCTAAACCCTAACCCTAACCCTAACCCTGTCCCATGTAAACATATCTTCCTGAGGAGAGCATCAAAAGGAATGAAAAATCTTATAATGTAAGCAATTGCGCTGTTGAAAAAATATACATATAAAACCCAAACATGCAGGGGACTACTTTCCTTTTAAAAGACATTTATTCTTGAGAAGAATGCAAAAACACATACATTTTGTAGCCTATGTAATACTTTACTAAATTGCGATAATATATACCCTAACAGGGAAAAAACTCCATAAGATCAAATGAACCTTATCAAGGATAATGGCTACCTGGTATATTTCAAACTAAAGGGAGCATGAAATGACATTTAAAATCTTACAGACTGCAAATTTATATTTCTAAACATTTTCTTTTTTTTTTTTTTCATTAACAAAACCAAACTTTCTAATAAACATTCAATCTTGAGACAAAAACCCAAACCCTACTTATCCTGGTACAATTTAACTTAAGGAGAGCACCAAATGAAATTTCAAACCTAACAAAGCTACACAATCCTTTATTGGGAAAACCCTAACCCCGAACCCTAACCCTAAATCCTAACCCTGTCCCATGTAAACATATCTTCTTGAGGAGAGCATCAAAGGAATGAAAAATCTTATAATGTAAGCAATTGCGTTGTTGAAAAAATATACATATAAAACCCAAACATGCAGGGGACTACTTTCCTTTTAAAAGACATTTATTCTAGAGAAGAATGCAAAAATACATACATTTTGTAGCCTATGTAATACTTTACTAAATTGCGATAATATATACCCTAACAGGGAAAAAACTCCATAAGATCAAATGAACCTTATCAAGGATAATGGCTATCTGGTATATTTCAAACTAAAGGAGCATGAAATGACATTTAAAAGCTTACAGACTGCAAAATTATATTTCTAAACATTTTCTTTTTTTTTTTTCATTAACAGAGCCAAACTCTCTAATAAACATTCAATCTTGAGACAAAAACCCAAACCCTACTTATCCTGGTACATTTCAACTTAAGGAGAGCACCAATAGACATTTCAAATCTTACAAGCTACACAATCCTTTATTGGGGAAACCCTAACCCTAACCCTAACCCTAACCCTAACCCTAACCCTAACCCTAACCCTAACCCTAACCCTAACCCTAACCCTAACCCTAACCCTAACCCTAACCCTAACCCTAACCCTAACCCTAACCCTAACCCTAACCCTAACCCTAACCCTAACCCTAACCCTAACCCTAACCCTAAACCCTAACCCTAACCCTGTCCCATGTAAACATATCTTCTTGAGGAGAGCATCAAAAGGAATGAAAAATCTTATAATGTAAGCAATTGCGTTGTTGAAAAAATATACATATAAAACCCAAACATGCAGGGGACTACTTTCCTTTTAAAAGACATTTATTCTTGAGAAGAATGCAAAAACACATACATTTTGTAGCCTATGTAATACTTTACTAAATTGCGATAATATATACCCTAACAGGGAAAAAACTCCATAAGATCAAATGAACCTTATCAAGGATAATGGCTACCTGGTATATTTCAAACTAAAGGGAGCATGAAATGACATTTAAAATCTTACAGACTGCAAATTTATATTTCTAAACATTTTCTTTTTTTTTTTTTCATTAACAAAACCAAACTTTCTAATAAACATTCAATCTTGAGACAAAAACCCAAACCCTACTTATCCTGGTACAATTTAACTTAAGGAGAGCACCAAATGAAATTTCAAACCTAACAAAGCTACACAATCCTTTATTGGGAAAACCCTAACCCCGAACCCTAACCCTAAATCCTAACCCTGTCCCATGTAAACATATCTTCTTGAGGAGAGCATCAAAGGAATGAAAAATCTTATAATGTAAGCAATTGCGTTGTTGAAAAAATATACATATAAAACCCAAACATGCAGGGGACTACTTTCCTTTTAAAAGACATTTATTCTTGAGAAGAATGCAAAAATACATACATTTTGTAGCCTATGTAATACTTTACTAAATTGCGATAATATATACCCTAACAGGGAAAAAACTCCATAAGATCAAATGAACCTTATCAAGGATAATGGCTATCTGGTATATTTCAAACTAAAGGAGCATGAAATGACATTTAAAAGCTTACAGACTGCAAAATTATATTTCTAAACATTTTCTTTTTTTTTTTTCATTAACAGAGCCAAACTCTCTAATAAACATTCAATCTTGAGACAAAAACCCAAACCCTACTTATCCTGGTACATTTCAACTTAAGGAGAGCACCAATTGACATTTCAAATCTTACAAGCTACACAATCCTTTATTGGGGAAACCCTAACCCTAACCCTAACCCTAACCCTAACCCTAACCCTAACCCTAACCCTAACCCTAACCCTAACCCTAACCCTAACCCTAACCCTAACCCTAACCCTAACCCTAACCCTAACCCTAACCCTAACCCTAACCCTAACCCTAACCCTAACCCTAACCCTAACCCTAACCCTAACCCTAACCCTAACCCTAACCCTGTCCCATGTAAACATATCTTCTTGAGGAGAGCATCAAAAGGAATGAAAAATCTTATAATGTAAGCAATTGCATTGTTGAAAAAATATACATATAAAACCCAAACATGCAGGGGACTACTTTCCTTTTAAAAGACATTTATTCTTGAGAAGAATGCAAAAACACATACATTTTATAGCCTATGTAATACTTTACTAAATTGCGATAATATATACCCTAACAGAGAAAAAACTCCATAAGATCAAATGAACCTTATTAAGGATAATGGCTACCTGGTATATTTAAAAGTAAAGGGAGCATGAAACGACATTTAAAATCTTACAGACTGCAAACTTATATTTCTAAACATTTTCTTTTTTTTTTTTTTTTTTTTCATTAACAAAACCAAACTCTCTATTAAACATTCAATCTTGAGACAAAAACCCAAACCCTACTTATCCTGGTACACTTTAACTTAAGGAGAGCACCAAATGAAATTTCAAACCTAACAAAGCTACACAATCCTTTATTGGGAAAACCCTAACCCTAACCCTAACCCTAACCCTAACCCTAACCCTAACCCTAACCCTAACCCTAACCCTAACCCTAACCCTAACCCTAACCCTAACCCTAACCCTAACCCTAACCCTAACCCTAACCCTAACCCTAACCCTAACCCTAACCCTAACCCTAACCCTAACCCTGTCCCATGTAAACATATCTTCTTGAGGAGAGCATCAAAAGGAACAAAAAATCTTATAATGTAAGCAATTGCGTTGTTGAAAAAATATACATATAAAACCCAAACATGCAGGGGACTACTTTCCTTTTAAAAGACATTTATTCTTGAGAAGAATGCAAAAACACATACATTTTGTAGCCTATGTAATACTTTACTAAATTGCGATAATATATACCCTAACAGGGAAAAAACTCCATAAGATCAAATGAACCTTATCAAGGATAATGGCTACCTGGTATATTTCAAACTAAAGGGAGCATGAAATGACATTTAAAATCTTACAGACTGCAAATTTATATTTCTAAACATTTTCTTTTTTTTTTTTCATTAACAAAACCAAACTTTCTAATAAACATTCAATCTTGAGACAAAAACCCAAACCCTACTTATCCTGGTACAATTTAACTTAAGGAGAGCACCATATGAAATTTCAAACCTAACAAAGCTACACAATCCATTATTGGGAAAACCCTAACCCTAACCCCTAACCCTAACCCTAAATCCTAACCCTGTCCCATGTAAACATATCTTCTTGAGGAGAGCATCAAAGGAATGAAAAATCTTATAATGTAAGCAATCGCGTTGTTGAAAAAATATACATATAAAACCCAAACATGCAGGGGACTACTTTCCTTTTAAAAGACATTTATTCTTGAGAAGAATGCAAAAATACATACATTTTGTAGCCTATGTAATACTTTACTAAATTGCGATAATATATACCCTAACAGGGAAAAAACTCCATAAGATCAAATGAACCTTACCAAGGATAATGGCTATCTGGTATATTTCAAACTAAAGGGAGCATGAAATGACATTTAAAAGCTTACAGACTGCAAAGTTATATTTCTAAACATTTTCTTTTTTTTTTTTCATTAACAGAGCCAAACTCTCTAATAAACATTCAATCTTGAGACAAAAACCCAAACCCTACTTATCCTGGTACATTTCAACTTAAGGAGAGCACCAATTGACATTTCAAATCTTACAAGCTACACAATCCTTTATTGGGGAAACCCTAACCCTAACCCTAACCCTAACCCTAACCCTAACCCTAACCCTAACCCTAACCCTAACCCTAACCCTAACCCTAACCCTAACCCTAACCCTAACCCTAACCCTAACCCTAACCCTAAACCCTAACCCTAAACCCTAACCCTAACCCTAACCCTGTCCCATGTAAACATATCTTCTTGAGGAGAGCATCAAAAGGAATGAAAAATCTTATAATGTAAGCAATTGCGTTGTTGAAAAAACTATACATATAAAACCCAAACATGCAGGGGACTACTTTCCTTTTAAAAGACATTTATTCTTGAGAAGAATGCAAAAACACATACATTTTGTAGCCTATGTAATACTTTACTAAATTGCGATAATATATACCCTAACAGGGAAAAAACTCCATAAGATCAAATGAACCTTATCAAGGATAATGGCTACCTGGTATATTTCAAACTAAAGGGAGCATGAAATGACATTTAAAATCTTACAGACTGCAAATTTATATTTCTAAACATTTTCTTTTTTTTTTTTTTCATTAACAAAACCAAACTTTCTAATAAACATTCAATCTTGAGACAAAAACCCAAACCCTACTTATCCTGGTACAATTTAACTTAAGGAGAGCACCAAATGAAATTTCAAACCTAACAAAGCTACACAATCCTTTATTGGGAAAACCCGAACCCCTAACCCTAACCCTAACCCTAAATCCTAACCCTGTCCCATGTAAACATATCTTCTTGAGGAGAGCATCAAAGGAATGAAAAATCTTATAATGTAAGCAATTGCGTTGTTGAAAAAATATACATATAAAACCCAAACATGCAGGGGACTACTTTCCTTTTAAAAGACATTTATTCTTGAGAAGAATGCAAAAATACATACATTTTGTAGCCTATGTAATACTTTACTAAATTGCGATAATATATACCCTAACAGGGAAAAAACTCCATAAGATCAAATGAACCTTATCAAGGATAATGGCTATCTGGTATATTTCAAACTAAAGGAGCATGAAATGACATTTAAAAGCTTACAGACTGCAAAATTATATTTCTAAACATTTTCTTTTTTTTTTTTTCATTAACAGAGCCAAACTCTCTAATAAACATTCAATCTTGAGACAAAAACCCAAACCCTACTTATCCTGGTACATTTCAACTTAAGGAGAGCACCAATTGACATTTCAAATCTTACAAGCTACACAATCCTTTATTGGGGAAACCCTAACCCTAACCCTAACCCTAACCCTAACCCTAACCCTAACCCTAACCCTAACCCTAACCCTAACCCTAACCCTAACCCTAACCCTAACCCTAACCCTAACCCTAACCCTAACCCTAACCCTAACCCTAACCCTAACCCTAACCCTAACCCTAACCCTAACCCTAACCCTAACCCTGTCCCATGTAAACATATCTTCTTGAGGAGAGCATCAAAAGGAATGAAAAATCTTATAATGTAAGCAATTGCGTTGTTGAAAAAATATACATATAAAACCCAAACATGCAGGGGACTACTTTCCTTTTAAAAGACATTTATTCTTGAGAAGAATGCAAAAACACATACATTTTATAGCCTATGTAATACTTTACTAAATTGCGATAATATATACCCTAACAGAGAAAAAACTCCATAAGATCAAATGAACCTTATTAAGGATAATGGCTACCTGGTATATTTCAAACTAAAGGGAGCATGAAATGACATTTAAAATCTTACAGACTGCAAATTTATATTTCTAAACATTTTCTTTTTTTTTTTTCATTAACAAAACCAAACTCTCTATTAAACATTCAATCTTGAGACAAAAACCCAAACCCTACTTATCCTGGTACACTTTAACTTAAGGAGAGCACCAAATGAAATTTCAAACCTAACAAAGCTACACAATCCTTTATTGGGAAAACCCTAAAACCCTAACCCTAACCCTAACCCTAACCCTAACCCTAACCCTAACCCTAACCCTAACCCTAACCCTAACCCTAACCCTAACCCTAACCCTAACCCTAACCCTAACCCTAACCCTAACCCTAACCCTAACCCTAACCCTAACCCTAACCCTGTCCCATGTAAACATATCTTCTTGAGGAGAGCATCAAAAGGAACAAAAAATCTTATAATGTAAGCAATTGCGTTGTTGAAAAAATATACATATAAAACCCAAACATGCAGGGGACTACTTTCCTTTTAAAAGACATTTATTCTTGAGAAGAATGCAAAAACACATACATTTTGTAGCCTATGTAATACTTTACCAAATTGCGATAATATATACCCTAACAGGGAAAAAACTCCATAAGATCAAATGAACCTTATCAAGGATAATGGCTACCTGGTATATTTCAAACTAAAGGGAGCATGAAATGACATTTAAAATCTTACAGACTGCAAATTTATATTTCTAAACATTTTCTTTTTTTTTTTTTTCATTAACAAAACCAAACTTTCTAATAAACATTCAATCTTGAGACAAAAACCCAAACCCTACTTATCCTGGTACAATTTAACTTAAGGAGAGCACCAAATGAAATTTCAAACCTAACAAAGCTACACAATCCTTTATTGGGAAAACCCTAACCCTAACCCCTAACCCCTAACCCCTAACCCCTAACCCCTAACCCCTAACCCCTAACCCCTAACCCCTAACCCCTAACCCCTAACCCCTAACCCCTAACCCTAACCTTAAATCCTAACCCTGTCCCATGTAAACATATCTTCTTGAGGAGAGCATCAAAGGAATGAAAAATCTTATAATGTAAGCAATTGCGTTGTTGAAAAAATATACATATAAAACCCAAACATGCAGGGGACTACTTTCCTTTTAAAAGACATTTATTCTTGAGAAGAATGCAAAAATACATACATTTTGTAGCCTATGTAATACTTTACTAAATTGCGATAATATATACCCTAACAGAGAAAAAACTCCATAAGATCAAATCAACCTTATCAAGGATAATGGCTATCTGGTATATTTTAAACTAAAGGGAGCATGAAATGACATTTAAAAGCTTACAGACTGCAAATTTATATTTCTAAAAATTTTCTTTTTTTTTTTTTCATTAACAAAACCAAACTCTCTATTAAACATTCAATCTTGAGACAAAAACCCAAACCCTACTTATCCTGGTACACTTTAACTTAAGGAGAGCACCAAATGAAATTTCAAACCTAACAAAGCTACACAATCCTTTATTGGGAAAACCCTAACCCTAACCCTAACCCTAACCCTAACCCTAACCCTAACCCTAACCCTAACCCTAACCCTAACCCTAACCCTAACCCTAACCCTAACCCTAACCCTAACCCTAACCCTAACCCTAACCCTAACCCTAACCCTGTCCCATGTAAACATATCTTCTTGAGGAGAGCATCAAAAGGAACAAAAAATCTTATAATGTAAGCAATTGCGTTGTTGAAAAAATATACATATAAAACCCAAACATGCAGGGGACTACTTTCCTTTTAAAAGACATTTATTCTTGAGAAGAATGCAAAAACACATACATTTTGTAGCCTATGTAATACTTTACTAAATTGCGATAATATATACCCTAACAGGGAAAAAACTCCATAAGATCAAATGTACCTTATCAAGGATAATGGCTACCTGGTATATTTCAAACTAAAGCGAGCATGAAATGACATTTAAAATCTTACAGACTGCAAATTTATATTTCTAAACATTTTCTTTTTTTTTTTTTTCATTAACAAAACCAAACTTTCTAATAAACATTCAATCTTGAGACCAAAACCCAAACCCTACTTATCCTGGTACAATTTAACTTAAGGAGAGCACCAAATGAAATTTCAAACCTAACAAAGCTACACAATCCTTTATTGGGAAAACCCTAACCCCGAACCCTAACCCTAAATCCTAACCCTGTCCCATGTAAACATATCTTCTTGAGGAGAGCATCAAAGGAATGAAAAATCTTATAATGTAAGCAATTGCGTTGTTGAAAAAATATACATATAAAACCCAAACATGCAGGGGACTACTTTCCTTTTAAAAGACATTTATTCTTGAGAAGAATGCAAAAATACATACATTTTGTAGCCTATGTAATACTTTACTAAATTGCGATAATATATACCCTAACAGGGAAAAAACTCCATAAGATCAAATGAACCTTATCAAGGATAATGGCTATCTGGTATATTTCAAACTAAAGGGAGCATGAAATGACATTTAAAAGCTTACAGACTGCAAAATTTTATTTCTAAACATTTTCTTTTTTTTTTTTTCATTAACAGAGCCAAACTCTCTAATAAACATTCAATCTTGAGACAAAAACCCAAACCCTACTTATCCTGGTACATTTCAACTTAAGGAGAGCACCAATTGACATTTCAAATCTTACAAGCTACACAATCCTTTATTGGGGAAACCCTAAAACCCTAACCCTAACCCTAACCCTAAAACCCTAAAACCCTAAAACCCTAACCCTAACCCTAACCCTAACCCTAACCCTAACCCTGTCCCATGTAAACATATCTTCTTGAGGAGAGCATCAAAAGGAATGAAAAATCTTATAATGTAAGCAATTGAGTTGTTGAAAAAATATACATATAAAACCCAAACATGCAGGGGACTACTTTCCTTTTAAAAGACATTTATTCTTGAGAAGAATGCAAAAACACATACATTTTATAGCCTATGTAATACTTTACTAAATTGCGATAATATATACCCTAACAGAGAAAAAACTCCATAAGATCAAATGAACCTTATTAAGGATAATGACTACCTGGTATATTTCAAACTAAAGGGAGCATGAAATGACATTTAAAATCTTACAGACTGCAAATTTATATTTCTAAACATTTTCTTTTTTTTTTTTCATTAACAAAACCAAACTCTCTATTAAACATTCAATCTTGAGACAAAAACCCAAACCCTACTTATCCTGGTACACTTTAACTTAAGGAGAGCACCAAATGAAATTTCAAACCTAACAAAGCTACACAATCCTTTATTGGGAAAACCCTAAAACCCTAACCCTAACCCTAACCCTAACCCTAACCCTAACCCTAACCCTAACCCTAACCCTAACCCTAACCCTAACCCTAACCCTAACCCTAACCCTAACCCTAACCCTAACCCTAACCCTAACCCTAACCCTAACCCTAACCCTAACCCTGTCCCATGTAAACATATCTTCTTGAGGAGAGCATCAAAAGGAATGAAAAATCTTATAATGTAAGCAATTGCGTTGTTGAAAAAATATACATATAAAACCCAAACATGCAGGGGACTACTTTCCTTTTAAAAGACATTTATTCTTGAGAAGAATGCAAAAACACATACATTTTATAGCCTATGTAATACTTTACTAAATTGCGATAATATATACCCTAACAGAGAAAAAACTCCATAAGATCAAATGAACCTTATTAAGGATAATGGCTACCTGGTATATTTCAAACTAAAGGGAGCATGAAAGGACATTTAAAATCTTACAGACTGCAAATTTATATTTCTAAACATTTTCTTTTTTTTTTATCATTAACAAAACCAAACTCTCTATTAAACATTCAATCTTTAGACAAAAACCCAAACCCTACTTATCCTGGTACACTTTAACTTAAGGAGAGCACCAAATGAAATTTCAAACCTAACAAAGCTACACAATCCTTTATTGGGAAAACCCTAACCCTAACCCTAACCCTAACCCTAACCCTAACCCTAACCCTAACCCTAACCCTAACCCTAACCCTAACCCTAACCCTAACCCTAACCCTAACCCTAACCCTAACCCTAACCCTAACCCTAACCCTAACCCTAACCCTAACCCTAACCCTAACCCTAACCCTAACCCTGTCCCATGTAAACATATCTTCTTGAGGAGAGCATCAAAAGGAACAAAAAATCTTATAATGTAAGCAATTGCGTTGTTGAAAAAATATACATATAAAACCCAAACATGCAGGGGACTACTTTCCTTTTAAAAGACATTTATTCTTGAGAAGAATGCAAAAACACATACATTTTGTAGCCTATGTAATACTTTACTAAATTGCGATAATATATACCCTAACAGGGAAAAAACTCCATAAGATCAAATGAACCTTATCAAGGATAATGGCTACCTGGTATATTTCAAACTAAAGGGAGCATGAAATGACATTTAAAATCTTACAGACTGCAAATTTATATTTCTAAACATTTTCTTTTTTTTTTTTTTCATTAACAAAACCAAACTTTCTAATAAACATTCAATCTTGAGACAAAAACCCAAACCCTACTTATCCTGGTACAATTTAACTTAAGGAGAGCACCAAATGAAATTTCAAACCTAACAAAGCTACACAATCCTTTATTGGGAAAACCCTAACCCTAACCCTAACCCCGAACCCTAACCCTAACCCTAAATCCTAACCCTGTCCCATGTAAACATATCTTCTTGAGGAGAGCATCAAAGGAATGAAAAATCTTATAATGTAAGCAATTGCGTTGTTGAAAAAATATACATATAAAACCCAAACATGCAGGGGACTACTTTCCTTTTAAAAGACATTTATTCTTGAGAAGAATGCAAAAATACATACATTTTGTAGCCTATGTAATACTTTACTAAATTGCGATAATATATACCCTAACAGGGAAAAAACTCCATAAGATCAAATGAACCTTATCAAGGATAATGGCTATCTGGTATATTTCAAACTAAAGGAGCATGAAATGACATTTAAAAGCTTACAGACTGCAAAATTATATTTCTAAACATTTTCTTTTTTTTTTTTCATTAACAGAGCCAAACTCTCTAATAAACATTCAATCTTGAGACAAAAACCCAAACCCTACTTATCCTGGTACATTTCAACTTAAGGAGAGCACCAATTGACATTTCAAATCTTACAAGCTACACAATCCTTTATTGGGGAAACCCTAACCCTAACCCTAACCCTAACCCTAACCCTAACCCTAACCCTAACCCTAACCCTAACCCTAACCCTAACCCTAACCCTAACCCTAACCCTAACCCTAACCCTAACCCTAACCCTAACCCTAACCCTAACCCTAACCCTAACCCTAACCCTAACCCTAACCCTAACCCTAACCCTAACCCTAACCCTAACCCTAACCCTAACCCTAACCCTGTCCCATGTAAACATATCTTCTTGAGGAGAGCATCAAAAGGAATGAAAAATCTTATAATGTAAGCAATTGCGTTGTTGAAAAAATATACATATAAAACCCAAACATGCAGGGGACTACTTTCCTTTTAAAAGACATTTATTCTTGAGAAGAATGCAAAAACACATACATTTTATAGCCTATGTAATACTTTACTAAATTGCGATAATATATACCCTAACAGAGAAAAAACTCCATAAGATCAAATGAACCTTATTAAGGATAATGGCTACCTGGTATATTTCAAACTAAAGGGAGCATGAAATGACATTTAAAATCTTACAGACTGCAAATTTATATTTCTAAACATTTTCTTTTTTTTTTTTCATTAACAAAACCAAACTCTCTATTAAACATTCAATCTTGAGACAAAAACCCAAACCCTACTTATCCTGGTACACTTTAACTTAAGGAGAGCACCAAATGAAATTTCAAACCTAACAAAGCTACACAATCCTTTATTGGGAAAACCCTAAAACCCTAACCCTAACCCTAACCCTAACCCTAACCCTAACCCTAACCCTAACCCTAACCCTAACCCTAACCCTAACCCTAACCCTAACCCTAACCCTAACCCTAA
The DNA here is from genome assembly GCF_029499605.1 of Hyla sarda. Taxonomy (NCBI): domain Eukaryota; kingdom Metazoa; phylum Chordata; class Amphibia; order Anura; family Hylidae; genus Hyla; species Hyla sarda. Next base: position 141,551 of record NW_026610766.1, read on the forward strand.
CCCTAACCCTAACCCTAACCCTAACCCTAACCCTAACCCTAACCCTAACCCTAACCCTAACCCTGTCCCATGTAAACATATCTTCTTGAGGAGAGCATCAAAAGGAACAAAAAATCTTATAATGTAAGCAATTGCGTTGTTGAAAAAATATACATATAAAACCCAAACATGCAGGGGACTACTTTCCTTTTAAAAGACATTTATTCTTGAGAAGAATGCAAAAACACATACATTTTGTAGCCTATGTAATACTTTACTAAATTGCGATAATATATACCCTAACAGGGAAAAAACTCCATAAGATCAAATGAACCTTATCAAGGATAATGGCTACCTGGTATATTTCAAACTAAAGGGAGCATGACATGACATTTAAAATCTTACAGACTGCAAATTTATATTTCTAAACATTTTCTTTTTTTTTTTTTTCATTAACAAAACCAAACTTTCTAATAAACATTCAATCTTGAGACAAAAACCCAAACCCTACTTATCCTGGTACAATTTAACTTAAGGAGAGCACCAAATGAAATTTCAAACCTAACAAAGCTACACAATCCTTTATTGGGAAAACCCTAACCCTAACCCTAACCCCTAACCCCTAACCCCTAACCCCTAACCCCTAACCCCTAACCCCTAACCCCTAACCCCTAACCCCTAACCCTAACCTTAAATCCTAACCCTGTCCCATGTAAACATATCTTCTTGAGGAGAGCATCAAAGGAATGAAAAATCTTATAATGTAAGCAATTGCGTTGTTGAAAAAATATACATATAAAACCCAAACATGCAGGGGACTACTTTCCTTTTAAAAGACATTTATTCTTGAGAAGAATGCAAAAATACATACATTTTGTAGCCTATGTAATACTTTACTAAATTGCGATAATATATACCCTAACAGAGAAAAAACTCCATAAGATCAAATGAACCTTATCAATGATAATGGCTATCTGGTATATTTTAAACTAAAGGGAGCATGAAATGACATTTAAAAGCTTACAGACTGCAAATTTATATTTCTAAACATTTTCTTTTTTTTTTTTCATTAACAAAACCAAACTCTCTATTAAACATTCAATCTTGAGACAAAAACCCAAACCCTACTTATCCTGGTACAATTTAACTTAAGGAGAGCACCAAATGAAATTTCAAACCTAACAAAGCTACACAATCCTTTATTGGGAAAACCCTAACCCTAACCCTAACCCCGAACCCTAACCCTAACCCTAAATCCTAACCCTGTCCCATGTAAACATATCTTCTTGAGGAGAGCATCAAAGGAATGAAAAATCTTATAATGTAAGCAATTGCGTTGTTGAAAAAATATACATATAAAACCCAAACATGCAGGGGACTACTTTCCTTTTAAAAGACATTTATTCTTGAGAAGAATGCAAAAATACATACATTTTGTAGCCTATGTAATACTTTACTAAATTGCGATAATATATACCCTAACAGGGAAAAAACTCCATAAGATCAAATGAACCTTATCAAGGATAATGGCTATCTGGTATATTTCAAACTAAAGGAGCATGAAATGACATTTAAAAGCTTACAGACTGCAAAATTATATTTCTAAACATTTTCTTTTTTTTTTTTCATTAACAGAGCCAAACTCTCTAATAAACATTCAATCTTGAGACAAAAACCCAAACCCTACTTATCCTGGTACATTTCAACTTAAGGAGAGCACCAATTGACATTTCAAATCTTACAAGCTACACAATCCTTTATTGGGGAAACCCTAACCCTAACCCTAACCCTAACCCTAACCCTAACCCTAACCCTAACCCTAACCCTAACCCTAACCCTAACCCTAACCCTAACCCTAACCCTAACCCTAACCCTAACCCTAACCCTAACCCTAACCCTAACCCTAACCCTAACCCTAACCCTAACCCTAACCCTAACCCTAACCCTAACCCTAACCCTAACCCTGTCCCATGTAAACATATCTTCTTGAGGAGAGCATCAAAAGGAATGAAAAATCTTATAATGTAAGCAATTGCGTTGTTGAAAAAATATACATATAAAACCCAAACATGCAGGGGACTACTTTCCTTTTAAAAGACATTTATTCTTGAGAAGAATGCAAAAACACATACATTTTATAGCCTATGTAATACTTTACTAAATTGCGATAATATATACCCTAACAGAGAAAAAACTCCATAAGATCAAATGAACCTTATTAAGGATAATGGCTACCTGGTATATTTCAAACTAAAGGGAGCATGAAATGACATTTAAAATCTTACAGACTGCAAATTTATATTTCTAAACATTTTCTTTTTTTTTTTTCATTAACAAAACCAAACTCTCTATTAAACATTCAATCTTGAGACAAAAACCCAAACCCTACTTATCCTGGTACACTTTAACTTAAGGAGAGCACCAAATGAAATTTCAAACCTAACAAAGCTACACAATCCTTTATTGGGAAAACCCTAAAACCCTAACCCTAACCCTAACCCTAACCCTAACCCTAACCCTAACCCTAACCCTAACCCTAACCCTAACCCTAACCCTAACCCTAACCCTAACCCTAACCCTAACCCTAACCCTAACCCTAACCCTAACCCTAACCCTAACCCTAACCCTGTCCCATGTAAACATATCTTCTTGAGGAGAGCATCAAAAGGAACAAAAAATCTTATAATGTAAGCAATTGCGTTGTTGAAAAAATATACATATAAAACCCAAACATGCAGGGGACTACTTTCCTTTTAAAAGACATTTATTCTTGAGAAGAATGCAAAAACACATACATTTTGTAGCCTATGTAATACTTTACTAAATTGCGATAATATATACCCTAACAGGGAAAAAACTCCATAAGATCAAATGAACCTTATCAAGGATAATGGCTACCTGGTATATTTCAAACTAAAGGGAGCATGACATGACATTTAAAATCTTACAGACTGCAAATTTATATTTCTAAACATTTTCTTTTTTTTTTTTTTCATTAACAAAACCAAACTTTCTAATAAACATTCAATCTTGAGACAAAAACCCAAACCCTACTTATCCTGGTACAATTTAACTTAAGGAGAGCACCAAATGAAATTTCAAACCTAACAAAGCTACACAATCCTTTATTGGGAAAACCCTAACCCTAACCCTAACCCTAACCCTAACCCTAACCCTAACCCCTAACCCCTAACCCTAACCTTAAATCCTAACCCTGTCCCATGTAAACATATCTTCTTGAGGAGAGCATCAAAGGAATGAAAAATCTTATAATGTAAGCAATTGCGTTGTTGAAAAAATATACATATAAAACCCAAACATGCAGGGGACTACTTTCCTTTTAAAAGACATTTATTCTTGAGAAGAATGCAAAAATACATACATTTTGTAGCCTATGTAATACTTTACTAAATTGCGATAATATATACCCTAACAGAGAAAAAACTCCATAAGATCAAATGAACCTTATCAAGGATAATGGCTATCTGGTATATTTTAAACTAAAGGGAGCATGAAATGACATTTAAAAGCTTACAGACTGCAAATTTATATTTCTAAACATTTTCTTTTTTTTTTTTCATTAACAAAACCAAACTCTCTATTAAACATTCAATCTTGAGACAAAAACCCAAACCCTACTTATCCTGGTACACTTTAACTTAAGGAGAGCACCAAATGAAATTTCAAACCTAACAAAGCTACACAATCCTTTATTGGGAAAACCCTAACCCTAACCCTAACCCTAACCCTAACCCTAACCCTAACCCTAACCCTAACCCTAACCCTAACCCTAACCCTAACCCTAACCCTAACCCTAACCCTAACCCTAACCCTAACCCTAACCCTAACCCTAACCCTAACCCTAACCCTAACCCTAACCCTAACCCTAACCCTAACCCTAACCCTAACCCTAACCCTAACCCTAACCCTAACCCTAACCCTGTCCCATGTAAACATATCTTCTTGAGGAGAGCATCAAAAGGAACAAAAAATCTTATAATGTAAGCAATTGCGTTGTTGAAAAAATATACATATAAAACCCAAACATGCAGGGGACTACTTTCCTTTTAAAAGACATTTATTCTTGAGAAGAATGCAAAAACACATACATTTTGTAGCCTATGTAATACTTTACTAAATTGCGACAATATATACCCTAACAGGGAAAAAACTCCATAAGATCAAATGAACCTTATCAAGGATAATGGCTACCTGGTATATTTCAAACTAAAGCGAGCATGAAATGACATTTAAAATCTTACAGACTGCAAATTTATATTTCTAAACATTTTCTTTTTTTTTTTTTTTCATTAACAAAACCAAACTTTCTAATAAACATTCAATTTTGAGACAAAAACCCAAACCCTACTTATCCTGGTACAATTTAACTTAAGGAGAGCACCAAATGAAATTTCAAACCTAACAAAGCTACACAATCCTTTATTGGGAAAACCCTAACCCTAACCCCGAACCCTAACCCTAAATCCTAACCCTGTCCCATGTAAACATATCTTCTTGAGGAGAGCATCAAAGGAATGAAAAATCTTATAATGTAAGCAATTGCGTTGTTGAAAAAATATACATATAAAACCCAAACATGCAGGGGACTACTTTCCTTTTAAAAGACATTTATTCTTGAGAAGAATGCAAAAATACATACATTTTGTAGCCTATGTAATACTTTACTAAATTGCGATAATATATACCCTAACAGGGAAAAAACTCCATAAGATCAAATGAACCTTATCAAGAATAATGGCTATCTGGTATATTTCAAACTAAAGGGAGCATGAAATGACATTTAAAAGCTTACAGACTGCAAAATTTTATTTCTAAACATTTTCTTTTTTTTTTTTTCATTAACAGAGCCAAACTCTCTAATAAACATTCAATCTTGAGACAAAAACCCAAACCCTACTTATCCTGGTACATTTCAACTTAAGGAGAGCACCAATTGACATTTCAAATCTTACAAGCTACACAATCCTTTATTGGGGAAACTCCCCTAACCCTAACCCTAACCCTAACCCTAACCCTAACCCTAACCCTAACCCTAACCCTAACCCTAACCCTAACCCTAACCCTAACCCTAACCCTAACCCTAACCCTAACCCTAACCCTAACCCTAACCCTAACCCTAACCCTAACCCTAACCCTAACCCTAACCCTAACCCTAACCCTAACCCTAACCCTAACCCTAACCCTAACCCTAACCCTAACCCTAACCCTGTCCCATGTAAACATATCTTCTTGAGGAGAGCATCAAAAGGAATGAAAAATCTTATAATGTAAGCAATTGCGTTGTTGAAAAAATATACATATAAAACCCAAACATGCAGGGGACTACTTTCCTTTTAAAAGACATTTATTCTTGAGAAGAATGCAAAAACACATACATTTTGTAGCCTATGTAATACTTTACTAAATTGCGATAATATATACCCTAACAGGGAAAAAACTCTATAAGATCAAATGAACCTTATCAAGGATAATGGCTACCTGGTATATTTCAAACTAAAGGGAGCATGAAATGACATTTAAAATCTTACAGACTGCAAATTTATATTTCTAAACATTTTCTTTTTTTTTTTTTCATTAACAAAACCAAACTTTCTAATAAACATTCAATCTTGAGACAAAAACCCAAACCCTACTTATCCTGGTACAATTTAACTTAAGGAGAGCACCAAATGAAATTTCAAACCTAACAAAGCTACACAATCCTTTATTGGGAAAACCCTAACCCTAACCCTAACCCTAACCCTAACCCTAACCCTAACCCCGAACCCTAACCCTAACCCTAAATCCTAAACCTGTCCCATGTAAACATATCTTCTTGAGGAGAGCATCAAAGGAATGAAAAATCTTATAATGTAAGCAATTGCGTTGTTGAAAAAATATACATATAAAACCCAAACATGCAGGGGACTACTTTCCTTTTAAAAGACATTTATTCTTGAGAAGAATGCAAAAATACATACATTTTGTAGCCTATGTAATACTTTACTAAATTGCGATAATATATACCCTAACAGGGAAAAAACTCCATAAGATCAAATGAACCTTATCAAGGATAATGGCTATCTGGTATATTTCAAACTAAAGGGAGCATGAAATGACATTTAAAAGCTTACAGACTGCAAAATTATATTTCTAAACATTTTCTTTTTTTTTTTCATTAACAGAGCCAAACTCTCTAATAAACATTCAATCTTGAGACAAAAACCCAAACCCTACTTATCCTGGTACATTTCAACTTAAGGAGAGCACCAATTGACATTTCAAATCTTACAAGCTACACAATCCTTTATTGGGGAAACCCTAACCCTAACCCTAACCCTAACCCTAACCCTAACCCTAACCCTAACCCTAACCCTAACCCTAACCCTAACCCTAACCCTAACCCTAACCCTAACCCTAACCCTAACCCTAACCCTAACCCTAACCCTAATCCTAACCCTAACCCTAACCCTAACCCTAACCCTGTCCCATGTAAACATATCTTCTTGAGGAGAGCATCAAAAGGAATGAAAAATCTTATAATGTAAGCAATTGCGTTGTTGAAAAAATATACATATAAAACCCAAACATGCAGGGGACTACTTTCCTTTTAAAAGACATTTATTCTTGAGAAGAATGCAAAAACACATACATTTTATAGCCTATGTAATACTTTACTAAATTGCGATAATATATACCCTAACAGAGAAAAAACTCCATAAGATCAAATGAACCTTATTAAGGATAATGGCTACCTGGTATATTTCAAACTAAAGGGAGCATGAAATGACATTTAAAATCTTACAGACTGCAAATTTATATTTCTAAACATTTTCTTTTTTTTTTTTCATTAACAAAACCAAACTCTCTATTAAACATTCAATCTTGAGACAAAAACCCAAACCCTACTTATCCTGGTACACTTTAACTTAAGGAGAGCACCAAATGAAATTTCAAACCTAACAAAGCTACACAATCCTTTATTGGGAAAACCCTAACCCTAACCCTAACCCTAACCCTAACCCTAACCCTAACCCTAACCCTAACCCTAACCCTAACCCTAACCCTAACCCTAACCCTAACCCTAACCCTAACCCTAACCCTAACCCTAACCCTAACCCTAACCCTAACCCTAACCCTAACCCTAACCCTAACCCTGTCCCATGTAAACATATCTTCTTGAGGAGAGCATCAAAAGGAACAAAAAATCTTATAATGTAAGCAATTGCGTTGTTGAAAAAATATACATATAAAACCCAAACATGCAGGGGACTACTTTCCTTTTAAAAGACATTTATTCTTGAGAAGAATGCAAAAACACATACATTTTGTAGCCTATGTAATACTTTACTAAATTGCGATAATATATACCCTAACAGGGAAAAAACTCCATAAGATCAAATGAACCTTATCAAGGATAATGGCTACCTGGTATATTTCAAACTAAAGGGAGCATGAAATGACATTTAAAATCTTACAGACTGCAAATTTATATTTCTAAACATTTTCTTTTTTTTTTTTTCATTAACAAAACCAAACTTTCTAATAAACATTCAATCTTGAGACAAAAACCCAAACCCTACTTATCCTGGTACAATTTAACTTAAGGAGAGCACCAAATGAAATTTCAAACCTAACAAAGCTACACAATCCTTTATTGGGAAAACCCTAACCCTAACCCCTAACCCTAACCCTAAATCATAACCCTGTCCCATGTAAACATATCTTCTTGAGGAGAGCATCAAAGGAATGAAAAATCTTATAATGTAAGCAATTGCGTTGTTGAAAAAAAAAATACATATAAAACCCAAACATGCAGGGGACTACTTTCCTTTTAAAAGACATTTATTCTTGAGAAGAATGCAAAAATACATACATTTTGTAGCCTATGTAATACTTTACTAAATTGCGATAAAATATACCCTAACAGGGAAAAAACTCCATAAGATCAAATGAACCTTATCAAGGATAATGGCTATCTGGTATATTTCAAACTAAAGGGAGCATGAAATGACATTTAAAAGCTTACAGACTGCAAAATTATATTTCTAAACATTTTCTTTTTTTTTTTTCATTAACAGAGCCAAACTCTCTAATAAACATTCAATCTTGAGACAAAAACCCAAACCCTACTTATCCTGGTACATTTCAACTTAAGGAGAGCACCAATTGACATTTCAAATCTTACAAGCTACACAATCCTTTATTGGGGAAACCCTAACCCTAACCCTAACCCTAACCCTAACCCTAACCCTAACCCTAACCCTAACCCTAACCCTAACCCTAACCCTAACCCTAACCCTAACCCTAACCCTAACCCTAACCCTAACCCTAACCCTAACCCTAACCCTAACCCTAACCCTAACCCTAACCCTAACCCTAACCCTAACCCTAACCCTAACCCTAACCCTAACCCTAACCCTAACCCTAACCCTAACCCTAACCCTGTCCCATGTAAACATATCTTCTTGAGGAGAGCATCAAAAGGAATGAAAAATCTTATAATGTAAGCAATTGCGTTGTTGAAAAAATATACATATAAAACCCAAACATGCAGGGGACTACTTTCCTTTTAAAAGACATTTATTCTTGAGAAGAATGCAAAAACACATACATTTTATAGCATATGTAATACTTTACTAAATTGCGATAATATATACCCTAACAGAGAAAAAACTCCATAAGATCAAATGAACCTTATTAAGGATAATGGCTACCTGGTATATTTCAAACTAAAGGGAGCATGAAATGACATTTAAAATCTTACAGACTGCAAATTTATATTTCTAAACATTTTCTTTTTTTTTTTTCATTAACAAAACCAAACTCTCTATGAAACATTCAATCTTGAGACAAAAACCCAAACCCTACTTATCCTGGTACACTTTAACTTAAGGAGAGCACCAAATGAAATTTCAAACCTAACAAAGCTACACAATCCTTTATTGGGAAAACCCTAACCCTAACCCTAACCCCGAACCCTAACCCTAAATCCTAACCCTGTCCCATGTAAACATATCTTCTTGAGGAGAGCATCAAAGGAATGAAAAATCTTATAATGTAAGCAATTGCGTTGTTGAAAAAATATACATATAAAACCCAAACATGCAGGGGACTACTTTCCTTTTAAAAGACATTTATTCTTGAGAAGAATGCAAAAATACATACATTTTGTAGCCTATGTAATACTTTACTAAATTGCGATAATATATACCCTAACAGGGAAAAAACTCCATAAGATCAAATGAACCTTATCAAGGATAATGGCTATCTGGTATATTTCAAACTAAAGGGAGCATGAAATGACATTTAAAAGCTTACAGACTGCAAAATTATATTTCTAAACATTTTCTTTTTTTTTTTCATTAACAGAGCCAAACTCTCTAATAAACATTCAATCTTGAGACAAAAACCCAAACCCTACTTATCCTGGTACATTTCAACTTAAGGAGAGCACCAATTGACATTTCAAATCTTACAAGCTACACAATCCTTTATTGGGGAAACCCTAACCCTAACCCTAACCCTAACCCTAACCCTAACCCTAACCCTAACCCTAACCCTAACCCTAACCCTAACCCTAACCCTAACCCTAACCCTAACCCTAACCCTAACCCTAACCCTAACCCTAACCCTAACCCTAACCCTAACCCTAACCCTAACCCTAACCCTAACCCTAACCCTAACCCTAACCCTAACCCTAACCCTAACCCTAACCCTAACCCTAACCCTAACCCTAACCCTAACCCTGTCCCATGTAAACATATCTTCTTGAGGAGAGCATCAAAAGGAATGAAAAATCCTATAATGTAAGCAATTGCGTTGTTGAAAAAATATACATATAAAACCCAAACATGCAGGGGACTACTTTCCTTTTAAAAGACATTTATTCTTGAGAAGAATGCAAAAACACATACATTTTGTAGCCTATGTAATACTTTACTAAATTGCGATAATATATACCCTAACAGGGAAAAAACTCCATAAGATCAAATGAACCTTATCAAGGATAATGGCTACCTGGTATATTTCAAACTAAAGGGAGCATGAAATGACATTTAAAATCTTACAGACTGCAAATTTATATTTCTAAACATTTTCTTTTTTTTTTTTTTCATTAACAAAACCAAACTTTCTAATAAACATTCAATCTTGAGACAAAACCCAAACCCTACTTATCCTGGTACAATTTAACTTAAGGAGAGCACCAAATGAAATTTCAAACCTAACAAAGCTACACAATCCTTTATTGGGAAAACCCTAACCCTAACCCTAACCCCGAACCCCTAACCCTAACCCTAAATCCTAACCCTGTCCCATGTAAACATATCTTCTTGAGGAGAGCATCAAAGGAAAGAAAAATCTTATAATGTAAGCAATTGCGTTGTTGAAAAAATATACATATAAAACCCAAACATGCAGGGGACTACTTTCCTTTTAAAAGACATTTATTCTTGAGAAGAATGCAAAAATACATACATTTTGTAGCCTATGTAATACTTTACTAAATTGCGATAATATATACCCTAACAGGGAAAAAACTCCATAAGATCAAATGAACCTTATCAAGGATAATGGCTATCTGGTATATTTCAAACTAAAGGGAGCATGAAATGACATTTAAAAGCTTACAGACTGCAAAATTATATTTCTAAACATTTTCTTTTTTTTTTTTCATTAACAGAGCCAAACTCTCTAATAAACATTCAATCTTGAGACAAAAACGCAAACCCTACTTATCCTGGTACATTTCAACTTAAGGAGAGCACCAATTGACATTTCAAATCTTACAAGCTACACAATCCTTTATTGGGGAAACCCTAACCCTAACCCTAACCCTAACCCTAACCCTAACCCTAACCCTAACCCTAACCCTAACCCTAACCCTAACCCTAACCCTAACCCTAACCCTAACCCTAACCCTAACCCTAACCCTAACCCTAACCCTAACCCTAACCCTAACCCTAACCCTAACCCTAACCCTAACCCTAACCCTAACCCTAACCCTAACCCTAACCCTAACCCTAACCCTAACCCTGTCCCATGTAAACATATCTTCTTGAGGAGAGCATCAAAAGGAACAAAAAATCTTATAATGTAAGCAATTGCGTTGTTGAAAAAATATACATATAAAACCCAAACATGCAGGGGACTACTTTCCTTTTAAAAGACATTTATTCTTGAGAAGAATGCAAAAACACATACATTTTGTAGCCTATGTAATACTTTACTAAATTGCGATAATATATACCCTAACAGGGAAAAAACTCCATAAGATCAAATGAACCTTATCAAGGATAATGGCTACCTGGTATATTTCAAACTAAAGGGAGCATGAAATGACATTTAAAATCTTACAGACTGCAAATTTATATTTCTAAACATTTTCTTTTTTTTTTTTTTCATTAACAAAACCAAACTTTCTAATAAACATTCAATCTTGAGACAAAAACCCAAACCCTACTTATCCTGGTACAATTTAACTTAAGGAGAGCACCAAATGAAATTTCAAACCTAACAAAGCTACACAATCCTTTATTGGGAAAACCCTAACCCTAACCCTAACCCTAACCCTAACCCTAACCCTAACCCTAACCCTAACCCTAACCCTAACCCTAACCCTAACCCTAACCCTAACCCTAACCCTAACCCTAACCCTAACCCTAACCCTAACCCCTAACCCTAACCCCTAACCCTAAATCCTAACCCTGTCCCATGTAAACATATCTTCTTGAGGAGAGCATCAAAGGAATGAAAAATCTTATAATGTAAGCAATTGCGTTGTTGAAAAAATATACATATAAAACCCAAACATGCAGGGGACTACTTTCCTTTTAAAAGACATTTATTCTTGAGAAGAATGCAAAAATACATACATTTTGTACCCTATGTAATACTTTACTAAATTGCGATAATATATACCCTAACAGAGAAAAAACTCCATAAGATCAAATGAACCTTATCAAGGATAATGGCTATCTGGTATATTTCAAACTAAAGGGAGCATGAAATGACATTTAAAAGCTTACAGACTGCAAATTTATATTTCTAAACATTTTCTTTTTTTTTTTTCATTAACAAAACCAAACTCTCTATTAAACATTCAATCTTGAGACAAAAACCCAAACCCTACTTATCCTGGTACACTTTAACTTAAGGAGAGCACCAAATGAAATTTCAAACCTAACAAAGCTACACAATCCTTTATTGGGAAAACCCTAACCCTAACCCTAACCCTAACCCTAACCCTAACCCTAACCCTAACCCTAACCCTAACCCTAACCCTAACCCTAACCCTAACCCTAACCCTAACCCTAACCCTAACCCTAACCCTAACCCTAACCCTAACCCTAACCCTAACCCTAACCCTAACCCTAACCCTAACCCTAACCCTAACCCTAACCCTAACCCTAACCCTAACCATAACCCTAACCCTGTCCCATGTAAACATATCTTCTTGAGGAGAGCATCAAAAGGAACAAAAAATCTTATAATGTAAGCAATTGCGTTGTTGAAAAAATATACATATAAAACCCAAACATGCAGGGGACTACTTTCCTTTTAAAAGACATTTATTCTTGAGAAGAATGCAAAAACACATACATTTTGTAGCCTATGTAATACTTTACTAAATTGCGATAATATATACCCTAACAGGGAAAAAACTCCATAAGATCAAATGAACCTTATCAAGGATAATGGCTACCTGGTATATTTCAAACTAAAGCGAGCATGAAATGACATTTAAAATCTTACAGACTGCAAATTTATATTTCTAAACATTTTCTTTTTTTTTTTTTTTCATTAACAAAACCAAACTTTCTAATAAACATTCAATCTTGAGACAAAAACCCAAACCCTACTTATCCTGGTACAATTTAACTTAAGGAGAGCACCAAATGAAATTTCAAACCTAACAAAGCTACACAATCCTTTATTGGGAAAACCCTAACCCTAACCACGAACCCTAACCCTAAATCCTAACCCTGTCCCATGTAAACATATCTTCTTGAGGAGAGCATCAAAGGAATGAAAAATCTTATAATGTAAGCAATTGCGTTGTTGAAAAAATATACATATAAAACCCAAACATGCAGGGGACTACTTTCCTTTTAAAAGACATTTATTCTTGAGAAGAATGCAAAAATACATACATTTTGTAGCCTATGTAATACTTTACTAAATTGCGATAATATATACCCTAACAGGGAAAAAACTCCATAAGATCAAATGAACCTTATCAAGGATAATGGCTATCTGGTATATTTCAAACTAAAGGGAGCATGAAATGACATTTAAAAGCTTACAGACTGCAAAATTTTATTTCTAAACATTTTCTTTTTTTTTTTTCATTAACAGAGCCAAACTCTCTAATAAACATTCAATCTTGAGACAAAAACCCAAACCCTACTTATCCTGGTACATTTCAACTTAAGGAGAGCACCAATTGACATTTCAAATCTTACAAGCTACACAATCCTTTATTGGGGAAACCCTAACCCTAACCCTAACCCTAACCCTAACCCTAACCCTAACCCTAACCCTAACCCTAACCCTAACCCTAACCCTAACCCTAACCCTAACCCTAACCCTAACCCTAACCCTAACCCTAACCCTAACCCTAACCCTAACCCTAACCCTAACCCTAACCCTAACCCTAACCCTAACCCTAACCCTAACCCTAACCCTAACCCTAACCCTGTCCCATGTAAACATATCTTCTTGAGGAGAGCATCAAAAGGAATGAAAAATCTTATAATGTAAGCAATTGCGTTGTTGAAAAAATATACATATAAAACCCAAACATGCAGGGGACTACTTTCCTTTTAAAAGACATTTATTCTTGAGAAGAATGCAAAAACACATACATTTTGTAGCCTATGTAATACTTTACTAAATTGCGATAATATATACCCTAACAGGGAAAAAACTCCATAAGATCAAATGAACCTTATCAAGGATAATGGCTACCTGGTATATTTCAAACTAAAGGGAGCATGAAATGACATTTAAAATCTTACAGACTGCAAATTTATATTTCTAAACATTTTCTTTTTTTTTTTTTCATTAACAAAACCAAACTTTCTAATAAACATTCAATCTTGAGACAAAAACCCAAACCCTACTTATCCTGGTACAATTTATCTTAAGGAGAGCACCAAATGAAATTTCAAACCTAACAAAGCTACACAATCCTTCATTGGGAAAACCCTAACCCTAACCCTAACCCCGAACCCTAACCCTAACCCTAAATCCTAAACCTGTCCCATGTAAACATATCTTTTTGAGGAGAGCATCAAAGGAATGAAAAATCTTATAATGTAAGCAATTGCGTTGTTGAAAAAATATACATATAAAACCCAAACATGCAGGGGACTACTTTCCTTTTAAAAGACATTTATTCTTGAGAAGAATGCAAAAATACTTACATTTTGTAGCCTATGTAATACTTTACTAAATTGCGATAATATATACCCTAACAGGGAAAAAACTCCATAAGATCAAATGAACCTTATCAAGGATAATGGCTAGCTGGTATATTTCAAACTAAAGGGAGCATGAAATGACATTTAAAAGCTTACAGACTGCAAAATTATATTTCTAAACATTTTCTTTTTTTTTTTCATTAACAGAGCCAAACTCTCTAATAAACATTCAATCTTGAGACAAAAACCCAAACCCTACTTATCCTGGTACATTTCAACTTAAGGAGAGCACCAATTGACATTTCAAATCTTACAAGCTACACAATCCTTTATTGGGGAAACCCTAACCCTAACCCTAACCCTAACCCTAACCCTAACCCTAACCCTAACCCTAACCCTAACCCTAACCCTAACCCTAACCCTAACCCTAACCCTAACCCTAACCCTAACCCTAACCCTAACCCTAACCCTAACCCTAACCCTAACCCTAACCCTAACCCTAACCCTAACCCTAACCCTAACCCTAACCCTAACCCTAACCCTAACCCTAACCCTAACCCTGTCCCATGTAAACATATCTTCTTGAGGAGAGCATCAAAAGGAATGAAAAATCTTATAATGTAAGCAATTGCGTTGTTGAAAAAATATACATATAAAACCCAAACATGCAGGGGACTACTTTCCTTTTAAAAGACATTTATTCTTGAGAAGAATGCAAAAACACATACATTTTATAGCCTATGTAATACTTTACTAAATTGCGATAATATATACCCTAACAGAGAAAAAACTCCATAAGATCAAATGAACCTTATTAAGGATAATGGCTACCTGGTATATTTCAAACTAAAGGGAGCATGAAATGACATTTAAAATCTTACAGACTGCAAATTTATATTTCTAAACATTTTCTTTTTTTTTTTTCATTAACAAAACCAAACTCTCTATTAAACATTCAATCTTGAGACAAAAACCCAAACCCTACTTATCCTGGTACACTTTAACTTAAGGAGAGCACCAAATGAAATTTCAAACCTAACAAAGCTACACAATCCTTTATTGGGAAAACCCTAACCCTAACCCTAACCCTAACCCTAACCCTAACCCTAACCCTAACCCTAACCCTAACCCTAACCCTAACCCTAACCCTAACCCTAACCCTAACCCTAACCCTAACCCTAACCCTAACCCTAACCCTAACCCTAACCCTAACCCTAACCCTAACCCTAACCCTAACCCTGTCCCATGTAAACATATCTTCTTGAGGAGAGCATCAAAAGGAACAAAAAATCTTATAATGTAAGCAATTGCGTTGTTGAAAAATATACATATAAAACCCAAACATGCAGGGGACTACTTTCCTTTTAAAAGACATTTATTCTTGAGAAGAATGCAAAAACACATACATTTTGTAGCCTATGTAATACTTTACTAAATTGCGATAATATATACCCTAACAGGGAAAAAACTCCATAAGATCAAATGAACCTTATCAAGGATAATGGCTACCTGGTATATTTCAAACTAAAGGGAGCATGAAATGACATTTAAAATCTTACAGACTGCAAATTTATATTTCTAAACATTTTCTTTTTTTTTTTTTCATTAACAAAACCAAACTTTCTAATAAACATTCAATCTTGAGACAAAAACCCAAACCCTACTTATCCTGGTACAATTTAACTTAAGGAGAGCACCAAATGAAATTTCAAACCTAACAAAGCTACACAATCCTTTATTGGGAAAACCCTAACCCTAACCCTGTCCCATGTAAACATATCTTCTTGAGGAGAGCATCAAAGGAATGAAAAATCTTATAATGTAAGCAATTGCGTTGTTGAAAAAAATATACATATAAAACCCAAACATGCAGGGAACTACTTTCCTTTTAAAAGACATTTATTCTTGAGAAGAATGCAAAAATACATACATTTTGTAGCCTATGTAATACTTTACTAAATTGCGATAATATATACCCTAACAGGGAAAAAACTCCATAAGATCAAATGAACCTTATCAAGGATAATGGCTATCTGGTATATTTCAAACTAAAGGGAGCATGAAATGACATTTAAAAGCTTACAGACTGCAAAATTATATTTCTAAACATTTTCTTTTTTTTTTTTCATTAACAGAGCCAAACTCTCTAATAAACATTCAATCTTGAGACAAAAACCCAAACCCTACTTATCCTGGTACATTTCAACTTAAGGAGAGCACCAATTGACATTTCAAATCTTACAAGCTACACAATCCTTTATTGGGGAAACCCTAACCCTAACCCTAACCCTAACCCTAACCCTAACCCTAACCCTAACCCTAACCCTAACCCTAACCCTAACCCTAACCCTAACCCTAACCCTAACCCTAACCCTAACCCTAACCCTAACCCTAACCCTAACCCTAACCCTAACCCTAACCCTAACCCTAACCCTAACCCTAACCCTAACCCTAACCCTAACCCTAACCCTAACCCTAACCCTGTCCCATGTAAACATATCTTCTTGAGGAGAGCATCAAAAGGAATGAAAAATCTTATAATGTAAGCAATTGCGTTGTTGAAAAAATATACATATAAAACCCAAACATGCAGGGGACTACTTTCCTTTTAAAAGACATTTATTCTTGAGAAGAATGCAAAAACACATACATTTTATAGCCTATGTAATACTTTACTAAATTGCGATAATATATACCCTAACAGAGAAAAAACTCCATAAGATCAAATGAACCTTATTAAGGATAATGGCTACCTGGTATATTTCAAACTAAAGGGAGCTTGAAATGACATTTAAAATCTTACAGACTGCAAATTTATATTTCTAAACATTTTCTTTTTTTTTTTTCATTAACAAAACCAAACTCTCTATTAAACATTCAATCTTGAGACAAAAACCCAAACCCTACTTATCCTGGTACACTTTAACTTAAGGAGAGCACCAAATGAAATTTCAAACCTAACAAAGCTATACAATCCTTTATTGGGAAAACCCTAACCCTAACCCTAACCCCGAACCCTAACCCTAACCCTAAATCCTAACCCTGTCCCATGTAAACATATCTTCTTGAGGAGAGCATCAAAGGAATGAAAAATCTTATAATGTAAGCAATTGCGTTGTTGAAAAAATATACATATAAAACCCAAACATGCAGGGGACTACTTTCCTTTTAAAAGACATTTATTCTTGAGAAGAATGCAAAAATACATACATTTTGTAGCCTATGTAATACTTTACTAAATTGCGATAATATATACCCTAACAGGGAAAAAACTCCATAAGATCAAATGAACCTTATCAAGGATAATGGCTATCTGGTATATTTCAAACTAAAGGGAGCATGAAATGACATTTAAAAGCTTACAGACTGCAAAATTATATTTCTAAACATTTTCTTTTTTTTTTTCATTAACAGAGCCAAACTCTCTAATAAACATTCAATCTTGAGACAAAAACCCAAACCCTACTTATTCTGGTACATTTCAACTTAAGGAGAGCACCAATTGACATTTCAAATCTTACAAGCTACACAATCCTTTATTGGGGAAACCCTAACCCTAACCCTAACCCTAACCCTAACCCTAACCCTAACCCTAACCCTAACCCTAACCCTAACCCTAACCCTAACCCTAACCCTAACCCTAACCCTAACCCTAACCCTAACCCTAACCCTAACCCTAACCCTAACCCTAACCCTAACCCTAACCCTAACCCTAACCCTAACCCTAACCCTAACCCTAACCCTAACCCTAACCCTAACCCTAACCCTAACCCTGTCCCATGTAAACATATCTTCTTGAGGAGAGCATCAAAAGGAATGAAAAATCTTATAATGTAAGCAATTGCGTTGTTGAAAAAATATACATATAAAACCCAAACATGCAGGGGACTACTTTCCTTTTAAAAGACATTTATTCTTGAGAAGAATGCAAAAACACATACATTTTGTAGCCTATGTAATACTTTACTAAATTGCGATAATATATACCCTAACAGGGAAAAAACTCCATAAGATCAAATGAACCTTATCAAGGATAATGGCTACCTGGTATATTTCAAACTAAAGGGAGCATGAAATGACATTTAAAATCTTACAGACTGCAAATTTATATTTCTAAACATTTTCTTTTTTTTTTTTTTTCATTAACAAAACCAAACTTTCTAATAAACATTCAATCTTGAGACAAAAACCCAAACCCTACTTATCCTGGTACAATTTAACTTAAGGAGAGCACCAAATGAAATTTCAAACCTAACAAAGCTACACAATCCTTTATTGGGAAAACCCTAACCCTAAATCCTAAACCTGTCCCATGTAAACATATCTTCTTGAGGAGAGCATCAAAGGAATGAAAAATCTTATAATGTAAGCAATTGCGTTGTTGAAAAAATATACATATAAAACCCAAACATGCAGGGGACTACTTTTCTTTTAAAAGACATTTATTCTTGAGAAGAATGCAAAAATACATACATTTTGTAGCCTATGTAATACTTTACTAAATTGCGATAATATATACCCTAACAGGGAAAAAACTCCATAAGATCAAATGAACCTTATCAAGGATAATGGCTATCTGGTATATTTCAAACTAAAGGGAGCATGAAATGACATTTAAAAGCTTACAGACTGCAAAATATATTTCTAAACATTTTCTTTTTTTTTTTCATTAACAGAGCCAAACTCTCTAATAAACATTCAATCTTGAGACAAAAACCCAAACCCTACTTATCCTGGTACATTTCAACTTAAGGAGAGCACCAATTGACATTTCAAATCTTACAAGCTACACAATCCTTTATTGGGGAAACCCTAACCCTAACCCTAACCCTAACCCTAACCCTAACCCTAACCCTAACCCTAACCCTAACCCTAACCCTAACCCTAACCCTAACCCTAACCCTAACCCTAACCCTAACCCTAACCCTAACCCTAACCCTAACCCTAACCCTAACCCTAACCCTAACCCTAACCCTAACCCTGTCCCATGTAAACATATCTTCTTGAGGAGAGCATCAAAAGGAATGAAAAATCTTATAATGTAAGCAATTGCGTTGTTGAAAAAATATACATATAAAACCCAAACATGCAGGGGACTACTTTCCTTTTAAAAGACATTTATTCTTGAGAAGAATGCAAAAACACATACATTTTATAGCCTATGTAATACTTTACTAAATTGCGATAATATATACCCTAACAGAGAAAAAACTCCATAAGATCAAATGAACCTTATTAAGGATAATGGCTACCTGGTATATTTCAAACTAAAGGGAGCATGAAATGACATTTAAAATCTTACAGACTGCAAATTTATATTTCTAAACATTTTCTTTTTTTTTTTCATTAACAAAACCAAACTCTCTATTAAACATTCAATCTTGAGACAAAAACCCAAACCCTACTTATCCTGGTACACTTTAACTTAAGGAGAGCACCAAATGAAATTTCAAACCTAACAAAGCTACACAATCCTTTATTGGGAAAACCCTAACCCTAACCCTAACCCTAACCCTAACCCTAACCCTAACCCTAACCCTAACCCTAACCCTAACCCTAACCCTAACCCTAACCCTAACCCTAACCCTAACCCTAACCCTAACCCTAACCCTAACCCTAACCCTAACCCTAACCCTAACCCTAACCCTAACCCTAACCCTAACCCTAACCCTAACCCTGTCCCATGTAAACATATCTTCTTGAGGAGAGCATCAAAAGGAACAAAAAATCTTATAATGTAAGCAATTGCGTTGTTGAAAAAATATACATATAAAACCCAAACATGCAGGGGACTACTTTCCTTTTAAAAGACATTTATTCTTGAGAAGAATGCAAAAACACATACATTTTGTAGCCTATGTAATACTTTACTAAATTGCGATAATATATACCCTAACAGGGAAAAAACTCCATAAGATCAAATGAACCTTATCAAGGATAATGGCTACCTGGTATATTTCAAACTAAAGGGAGCATGAAATGACATTTAAAATCTTACAGACTGCAAATTTATATTTCTAAACATTTTCTTTTCTTTTTTTTTTCATTAACAAAACCAAACTTTCTAATAAACATTCAATCTTGAGACAAAAACCCAAACCCTACTTATCCTGGTACAATTTAACTTAAGGAGAGCACCAAATGAAATTTCAAACCTAACAAAGCTACACAATCCTTTATTGGGAAAACCCTAACCCTAACTGTAACCCTAACCCCTAACCCCTAACCCCTAACCCTAAATCCTAACCCTGTCCCATGTAAACATATCTTCTTGAGGAGAGCATCAAAGGAATGAAAAATCTTATAATGTAAGCAATTGCGTTGTTGAAAAAATATACATATAAAACCCAAACATGCAGGGGACTACTTTCCTTTTAAAAGACATTTATTCTTGAGAAGAATGCAAAAATACATACATTTTGTAGCCTATGTAATACTTTACTAAATTGCGATAATATATACCCTAACAGGGAAAAAACTCCATAAGATCAAATGAACCTTATCAAGGATAATGGCTATCTGGTATATTTCAAACTAAAGGGAGCATGAAATGACATTTAAAAGCTTACAGACTGCAAAATTATATTTCTAAACATTTTCTTTTTTTTTTCTCATTAACAGAGCCAAACTCTCTAATAAACATTCAATCTTGAGACAAAAACCCAAACCCTACTTATCCTGGTACATTTCAACTTAAGGAGAGCACCAATTGACATTTCAAATCTTACAAGCTACACAATCCTTTATTGGGGAAACCCTAACCCTAACCCTAACCCTAACCCTAACCCTAACCCTAACCCTAACCCTAACCCTAACCCTAACCCTAACCCTAACCCTAACCCTAACCCTAACCCTAACCCTAACCCTAACCCTAACCCTAACCCTAACCCTAACCCTAACCCTAACCCTAACCCTAACCCTAACCCTGTCCCATGTAAACATATCTTCTTGAGGAGAGCATCAAAAGGAATGAAAAATCTTATAATGTAAGCAATTGCGTTGTTGAAAAAATATACATATAAAACCCAAACATGCAAGGGACTACTTTCCTTTTAAAAGACATTTATTCTTGAGAAGAATGCAAAAACACATACATTTTATAGCCTATGTAATACTTTACTAAATTGCGATAATATATACCCTAACAGAGAAAAAACTCCATAAGATCAAATGAACCTTATTAAGGATAATGGCTACCTGGTATATTTCAAACTAAAGGGAGCATGAAATGACATTTAAAATCTTACAGACTGCAAATTTATATTTCTAAACATTTTCTTTTTTTTTTTTCATTAACAAAACCAAACTCTCTATTAAACATTCAATCTTGAGACAAAAACCCAAACCCTACTTATCCTGGTACACTTTAACTTAAGGAGAGCACCAAATGAAATTTCAAACCTAACAAAGCTACACAATCCTTTATTGGGAAAACCCTAACCCTAACCCTAACCCTAACCCTAACCCTAACCCTAACCCTAACCCTAACCCTAACCCTAACCCTAACCCTAACCCTAACCCTAACCCTAACCCTAACCCTAACCCTAACCCTAACCCTAACCCTAACCCTAACCCTAACCCTAACCCTAACCCTAACCCTAACCCTGTCCCATGTAAACATATCTTCTTGAGGAGAGCATCAAAAGGAACAAAAAATCTTATAATGTAAGCAATTGCGTTGTTGAAAAAATATACATATAAAACCCAAACATGCAGGGGACTACTTTCCTTTTAAAAGACATTTATTCTTGAGAAGAATGCAAAAACACATACATTTTGTATCCTATGTAATACTTTACTAAATTGCGATAATATATACCCTAACAGGGAAAAAACTCCATAAGATCAAATGAACCTTATCAAGGATAATGGCTACCTGGTATATTTCAAACTAAAGGGAGCATGAAATGACATTTAAAATCTTACAGACTGCAAATTTATATTTCTAAACATTTTCTTTTTTTTTTTTTTCATTAACAAAACCAAACTTTCTAATAAACATTCAATCTTGAGACAAAAACCCAAACCCTACTTATCCTGGTACAATTTAACTTAAGGAGAGCACCAAATGAAATTTCAAACCTAACAAAGCTACACAATCCTTTATTGGGAAAACCCTAACCCTAACCCCGAACCCTAACCCTAACCCTAAATCCTAACCCTGTCCCATGTAAACATATCTTCTTGAGGAGAGCATCAAAGGAATGAAAAATCTTATAATGTAAGCAATTGCGTTGTTGAAAAAATATACATATAAAACCCAAACATGCAGGGGACTACTTTCCTTTTAAAAGACATTTATTCTTGAGAAGAATGCAAAAATACATACATTTTGTAGCCTATGTAATACTTTACTAAATTGCGATAATATATACCCTAACAGGGAAAAAACTCCATAAGATCAAATGAACCTTATCAAGGATAATGGCTATCTGGTATATTTCAAACTAAAGGGAGCATGAAATGACATTTAAAAGCTTACAGACTGCAAAATTATATTTCTAAACATTTTCTTTTTTTTTTTTCATTAACAGAGCCAAACTCTCTAATAAACATTCAATCTTGAGACAAAAACCCAAACCCGACTTATCCTGGTACATTTCAACTTAAGGAGAGCACCAATTGACATTTCAAATCTTACAAGCTACACAATCCTTTATTGGGGAAACCCTAACCCTAACCCTAACCCTAACCCTAACCCTAACCCTAACCCTAACCCTAACCCTAACCCTAACCCTAACCCTAACCCTAACCCTAACCCTAACCCTAACCCTAACCCTAACCCTAACCCTAACCCTAACCCTAACCCTAACCCTAACCCTAACCCTAACCCTAACCCTAACCCTGTCCCATGTAAACATATCTTCTTGAGGAGAGCATCAAAAGGAATGAAAAATCTTATAATGTAAGCAATTGCGTTGTTGAAAAAATATACATATAAAACCCAAACATGCAAGGGACTACTTTCCTTTTAAAAGACATTTATTCTTGAGAAGAATGCAAAAACACATACATTTTATAGCCTATGTAATACTTTACTAAATTGCGATAATATATACCCTAACAGAGAAAAAACTCCATAAGATCAAATGAACCTTATTAAGGATAATGGCTACCTGGTATATTTCAAACTAAAGGGAGCATGAAATGACATTTAAAATCTTACAGACTGCAAATTTATATTTCTAAACATTTTCTTTTTTTTTTTTCATTAACAAAACCAAACTCTCTATTAAACATTCAATCTTGAGACAAAAACCCAAACCCTACTTATCCTGGTACACTTTAACTTAAGGAGAGCACCAAATGAAATTTCAAACCTAACAAAGCTACACAATCCTTTATTGGGAAAACCCTAACCCTAACCCTAACCCTAACCCTAACCCTAACCCTAACCCTAACCCTAACCCTAACCCTAACCCTAACCCTAACCCTAACCCTAACCCTAACCCTAACCCTAACCCTAACCCTAACCCTAACCCTAACCCTAACCCTAACCCTAACCCTAACCCTAACCCTAACCCTAACCCTAACCCTAACCCTAACCCTAACCCTGTCCCATGTAAACATATCTTCTTGAGGAGAGCATCAAAAGGAACAAAAAATCTTATAATGTAAGCAATTGCGTTGTTGAAAAAATATACATATAAAACCCAAACATGCAGGGGACTACTTTCCTTTTAAAAGACATTTATTCTTGAGAAGAATGCAAAAACACATACATTTTGTAGCCTATGTAATACTTTACTAAATTGCGATAATATATACCCTAACAGGGAAAAAACTCCATAAGATCAAATGAACCTTATCAAGGATAATGGCTACCTGGTATATTTCAAACTAAAGGGAGCATGAAATGACATTTAAAATCTTACAGACTGCAAATTTATATTTCTAAACATTTTCTTTTTTTTTTTTTTCATTAACAAAACCAAACTTTCTAATAAACATTCAATCTTGAGACAAAAACCCAAACCCTACTTATCCTGGTACAATTTAACTTAAGGAGAGCACCAAATGAAATTTCAAACCTAACAAAGCTACACAATCCTTTATTGGGAAAACCCTAACCCTAACCCCGAACCCTAACCCTAACCCTAAATCCTAACCCTGTCCCATGTAAACATATCTTCTTGAGGAGAGCATCAAAGGAATGAAAAATCTTATAATGTAAGCAATTGCGTTGTTGAAAAAATATACATATAAAACCCAAACATGCAGGGGACTACTTTCCTTTTAAAAGACATTTATTCTTGAGAAGAATGCAAAAATACATACATTTTGTAGCCTATGTAATACTTTACTAAATTGCGATAATATATACCCTAACAGGGAAAAAACTCCATAAGATCAAATGAACCTTATCAAGGATAATGGCTATCTGGTATATTTCAAACTAAAGGGAGCATGAAATGACATTTAAAAGCTTACAGACTGCAAAATTATATTTCTAAACATTTTCTTTTTTTTTTTTCATTAACAGAGCCAAACTCTCTAATAAACATTCAATCTTGAGACAAAAACCCAAACCCGACTTATCCTGGTACATTTCAACTTAAGGAGAGCACCAATTGACATTTCAAATCTTACAAGCTACACAATCCTTTATTGGGGAAACCCTAACCCTAACCCTAACCCTAACCCTAACCCTAACCCTAACCCTAACCCTAACCCTAACCCTAACCCTAACCCTAACCCTAACCCTAACCCTAACCCTAACCCTAACCCTAACCCTAACCCTAACCCTAACCCTAACCCTAACCCTAACCCTAACCCTAACCCTAACCCTAACCTTAACCCTAACCCTAACCCTAACCCTAACCCTGTCCCATGTAAACATATCTTCTTGAGGAGAGCATCAAAAGGAATGAAAAATCTTATAATGTAAGCAATTGCGTTGTTGAAAAAATATACATATAAAACCCAAACATGCAGGGGACTACTTTCCTTTTAAAAGACATTTATTCTTGAGAAGAATGCAAAAACACATACATTTTATAGCCTATGTAATACTTTACTAAATTGCGATAATATATACCCTAACAGAGAAAAAACTCCATAAGATCAAATGAACCTTATTAAGGATAATGGCTACCTGGTATATTTCAAACTAAAGGGAGCATGAAATGACATTTAAAATCTTACAGACTGCAAATTTATATTTCTAAACATTTTCTTTCTTTTTTTTCATTAACAAAACCAAACTCTCTATTAAACATTCAATCTTGAGACAAAAACCCAAACCCTACTTATCCTGGTACACTTTAACTTAAGGAGAGCACCAAATGAAATTTCAAACCTAACAAAGCTACACAATCCTTTATTGGGAAAACCCTAACCCTAACCCTAACCCTAACCCTAACCCTAACCCTAACCCTAACCCTAACCCTAACCCTAACCCTAACCCTAACCCTAACCCTAACCCTAACCCTAACCCTAACCCTAACCCTAACCCTAACCCTAACCCTAACCCTGTCCCATGTAAACATATCTTCTTGAGGAGAGCATCAAAAGGAACAAAAAATCTTATAATGTAAGCAATTGCGTTGTTGAAAAAATATACATATAAAACCCAAACATGCAGGGGACTACTTTCCTTTTAAAAGACATTTATTCTTGAGAAGAATGCAAAAACACATACATTTTGTAGCCTATGTAATACTTTACTAAATTGCGATAATATATACCCTAACAGGGAAAAAACTCCATAAGATCAAATGAACCTTATCAAGGATAATGGCTACCTGGTATATTTCAAACTAAAGGGAACATGAAATGACATTTAAAATCTTACAGACTGCAAATTTATATTTCTAAACATTTTCTTTTTTTTTTTTTCATTAACAAAACCAAACTTTCTAATAAACATTCAATCTTGAGACAAAAACCCAAACCCTACTTATCCTGGTACAATTTAACTTAAGGAGAGCACCAAATGAAATTTCAAACCTAACAAAGCTACACAATCCTTTATTGGGAAAACCCTAACCCTAACCCCTAACCCTAACCCTAAATCCTAACCCTGTCCCATGTAAACATATCTTCTTGAGGAGAGCATCAAAGGAATGAAAAATCTTATAATGTAAGCAATTGCGTTGTTGAAAAAATATACATATAAAACCCAAACATGCAGGGGACTACTTTCCTTTTAAAAGACATTTATTCTTGAGAAGAATGCAAAAATACATACATTTTGTAGCCTATGTAATACTTTACTAAATTGCGATAATATATACCCTAACAGGGAAAAAACTCCATAAGATCAAATGAACCTTATCAAGGATAATGGCTATCTGGTATATTTCAAACTAAAGGGAGCATGAAATGACATTTAAAAGCTTACAGACTGCAAAATTATATTTCTAAACATTTTCTTTTTTTTTTTTCATTAACAGAGCCAAACTCTCTAATAAACATTCAATCTTGAGACAAAAACCCAAACCCTACTTATCCTGGTACATTTCAACTTAAGGAGAGCACCAATTGACATTTCAAATCTTACAAGCTACACAATCCTTTATTGGGGAAACCCTAACCCTAACCCTAACCCTAACCCTAACCCTAACCCTAACCCTAACCCTAACCCTAACCCTAACCCTAACCCTAACCCTAACCCTAACCCTAACCCTAACCCTAACCCTAACCCTAACCCTAACCCTAACCCTAACCCTAACCCTAACCCTAACCCTAACCCTAACCCTAACCCTAACCCTAACCCTAACCCTAACCCTAACCCTAACCCTGTCCCATGTAAACATATCTTCTTGAGGAGAGCATCAAAAGGAATGAAAAATCTTATAATGTAAGCAATTGCGTTGTTGAAAAAATATACATATAAAACCCAAACATGCAGGGGACTACTTTCCTTTTAAAAGACATTTATTCTTGAGAAGAATGCAAAAACACATACATTTTATAGCCTATGTAATACTTTACTAAATTTCGATAATATATACCCTAACAGAGAAAAAACTCCATAAGATCAAATGAACCTTATTAAGGATAATGGCTACCTGGTATATTTCAAACTAAAGGGAGCATGAAATGACGTTTAAAATCTTACAGACTGCAAATTTATATTTCTAAACATTTTCTTTTTTTTTTTTCATTAACAAAAACAAACTCTCTATTAAACATTCAATCTTGAGACAAAAACCCAAACCCTACTTATCCTGGTACACTTTAACTTAAGGAGAGCACCAAATGAAATTTCAAACCTAACAAAGCTACACAATCCTTTATTGGGAAAACCCTAACCCTAACCCTAACCCTAACCCTAACCCTAACCCTAACCCTAACCCTAACCCTAACCCTAACCCTAACCCTAACCCTAACCCTAACCCTAACCCTAACCCTAACCCTAACCCTAACCCTAACCCTAACCCTAACCCTAACCCTAACCCTAACCCTAACCCTAACCCTAACCCTAACCCTAACCCTGTCCCATGTAAACATATCTTCTTGAGGAGAGCATCAAAAGGAACAAAAAATCTTATAATGTAAGCAATTGCGTTGTTGAAAAAATATACATATAAAACCCAAACATGCAGGGGACTACTTTCCTTTTAAAAGACATTTATTCTTGAGAAGAATGCAAAAACACATACATTTTGTAGCCTATGTAATACTTTACTAAATTGCGATAATATATACCCTAACAGGGAAAAAACTCCATAAGATCAAATGAACCTTATCAAGGATAATGGCTACCTGGTATATTTCAAACTAAAGAGAACATGAAATGACATTTAAAATCTTACAGACTGCAAATTTATATTTCTAAACATTTTCTTTTTTTTTTTTTTTCATTAACAAAACCAAACTTTCTAATAAACATTCAATCTTGAGACAAAAACCCAAACCCTACTTATCCTGGTACAATTTAACTTAAGGAGAGCACCAAATGAAATTTCAAACCTAACAAAGCTACACAATCCTTTATTGGGAAAACCCTAACCCCTAACCCTAACCCTAAATCCTAACCCTGTCCCATGTAAACATATCTTCTTGAGGAGAGCATCAAAGGAATGAAAAATCTTATAATGTAAGCAATTGCGTTGTTGAAAAAATATACATATAAAACCCAAACATGCAGGGGACTACTTTCCTTTTAAAAGACATTTATTCTTGAGAAGAATGCAAAAATACATACATTTTGTAGCCTATGTAATACTTTACTAAATTGCGATAATATATACCCTAACAGGGAAAAAACTCCATAAGATCAAATGAACCTTATCAAGGATAATGGCTATCTGGTATATTTCAAACTAAAGGGAGCATGAAATGACATTTAAAAGCTTACAGACTGCAAAATTATATTTCTAAACATTTTCTTTTTTTTTTTCATTAACAGAGCCAAACTCTCTAATAAACATTCAATCTTGAGACAAAAACCCAAACCCTACTTATCCTGGTACATTTCAACTTAAGGAGAGCACCAATTGACATTTCAAATCTTACAAGCTACACAATCCTTTATTGGGGAAACCCTAACCCTAACCCTAACCCTAACCCTAACCCTAACCCTAACCCTAACCCTAACCCTAACCCTAACCCTAACCCTAACCCTAACCCTAACCCTAACCCTAACCCTAACCCTAACCCTAACCCTAACCCTAACCCTAACCCTAACCCTAACCCTAACCCTAACCCTAACCCTAACCCTAACCCTAACCCTAACCCTGTCCCATGTAAACATATCTTCTTGAGGAGAGCATCAAAAGGAATGAAAAATCTTATAATGTAAGCAATTGCGTTGTTGAAAAAATATACATATAAAACCCAAACATGCAGGGGACTACTTTCCTTTTAAAAGACATTTATTCTTGAGAAGAATGCAAAAACACATACATTTTATAGCCTATGTAATACTTTACTAAATTTCGATAATATATACCCTAACAGAGAAAAAACTCCATAAGATCAAATGAACCTTATTAAGGATAATGGCTACCTGGTATATTTCAAACTAAAGGGAGCATGAAATGACGTTTAAAATCTTACAGACTGCAAATTTATATTTCTAAACATTTTCTTTTTTTTTTTCATTAACAAAAACAAACTCTCTATTAAACATTCAATCTTGAGACAAAAACCCAAACCCTACTTATCCTGGTACACTTTAACTTAAGGAGAGCACCAAATGAAATTTCAAACCTAACAAAGCTACACAATCCTTTATTGGGAAAACCCTAACCCTAACCCTAACCCTAACCCTAACCCTAACCCTAACCCTAACCCTAACCCTAACCCTAACCCTAACCCTAACCCTAACCCTAACCCTAACCCTAACCCTAACCCTAACCCTAACCCTAACCCTAACCCTAACCCTAACCCTAACCCTAACCCTAACCCTAACCCTAACCCTAACCCTAACCCTGTCCCATGTAAACATATCTTCTTGAGGAGAGCATCAAAAGGAACAAAAAATCTTATAATGTAAGCAATTGCGTTGTTGAAAAAATATACATATAAAACCCAAACATGCAGGGGACTACTTTCCTTTTAAAAGACATTTATTCTTGAGAAGAATGCAAAAACACATACATTTTGTAGCCTATGTAATACTTTACTAAATTGCGATAATATATACCCTAACAGGGAAAAAACTCCATAAGATCAAATGAACCTTATCAAGGATAATGGCTACCTGGTATATTTCAAACTAAAGAGAACATGAAATGACATTTAAAATCTTACAGACTGCAAATTTATATTTCTAAACATTTTCTTTTTTTTTTTTTTCATTAACAAAACCAAACTTTCTAATAAACATTCAATCTTGAGACAAAAACCCAAACCCTACTTATCCTGGTACAATTTAACTTAAGGAGAGCACCAAATGAAATTTCAAACCTAACAAAGCTACACAATCCTTTATTGGGAAAACCCTAACCCCTAACCCTAACCCTAAATCCTAACCCTGTCCCATGTAAACATATCTTCTTGAGGAGAGCATCAAAGGAATGAAAAATCTTATAATGTAAGCAATTGCGTTGTTGAAAAAATATACATATAAAACCCAAACATGCAGGGGACTACTTTCCTTTTAAAAGACATTTATTCTTGAGAAGAATGCAAAAATACATACATTTTGTAGCCTATGTAATACTTTACTAAATTGCGATAATATATACCCTAACAGGGAAAAAACTCCATAAGATCAAATGAACCTTATCAAGGATAATGGCTATCTGGTATATTTCAAACTAAAGGTAGCATGAAATGACATTTAAAAGCTTACAGACTGCAAAATTATATTTCTAAACATTTTCTTTTTTTTTTTCATTAACAGAGCCAAACTCTCTAATAAACATTCAATCTTGAGACAAAAACCCAAACCCTACTTATCCTGGTACATTTCAACTTAAGGAGAGCACCAATTGACATTTCAAATCTTACAAGCTACACAATCCTTTATTGGGGAAACCCTAACCCTAACCCTAACCCTAACCCTAACCCTAACCCTAACCCTAACCCTAACCCTAACCCTAACCCTAACCCTAACCCTAACCCTAACCCTAACCCTAACCCTAACCCTAACCCTAACCCTAACCCTAACCCTAACCCTAACCCTAACCCTAACCCTAACCCTAACCCTAACCCTAACCCTAACCCTAACCCTAACCCTAACCCTAACCCTGTCCCATGTAAACATATCTTCTTGAGGAGAGCATCAAAAGGAACAAAAAATCTTATAATGTAAGCAATTGCGTTGTTGAAAAAATATACATATAAAACCCAAACATGCAGGGGACTACTTTCCTTTTAAAAGACATTTATTCTTGAGAAGAATGCAAAAACACATACATTTTGTAGCCTATGTAATACTTTACTAAATTGCGATAATATATACCCTAACAGGGAAAAAACTCCATAAGATCAAATGAACCTTATCAAGGATAATGGCTACCTGGTATATTTCAAACTAAAGGGAGCATGAAATGACATTTAAAATCTTACAGACTGCAAATTTATATTTCTAAACATTTTCTTTTTTTTTTTTTTCATTAACAAAACCAAACTTTCTAATAAACATTCAATCTTGAGACAAAAACCCAAACCCTACTTATCCTGGTACAATTTAACTTAAGGAGAGCACCAAATGAAATTTCAAACCTAACAAAGCTACACAATCCTTTATTGGGAAAACCCTAACCCTAACCCCGAACCCTAACCCTAAATCCTAACCCTGTCCCATGTAAACATATCTTCTTGAGGAGAGCATCAAAGGAATGAAAAATCTTATAATGTAAGCAATTGCGTTGTTGAAAAAATATACATATAAAACCCAAACATGCAGGGGACTACTTTCCTTTTAAAAGACATTTATTCTTGAGAAGAATGCAAAAATACATACATTTTGTAGCCTATGTAATACTTTACTAAATTGCGATAATATATACCCTAACAGGGAAAAAACTCCATAAGATCAAATGAACCTTATCAAGGATAATGGCTATCTGGTATATTTCAAACTAAAGGGAGCATGAAATGACATTTAAAAGCTTACAGACTGCAAAATTATATTTCTAAACATTTTCTTTTCTTTTTTTTCATTAACAGAGCCATACTCTCTAATAAACATTCAATCTTGAGACAAAAACCCAAACCCTACTTATCCTGGTACATTTCAACTTAAGGAGAGCACCAATTGACATTTCAAATCTTACAAGCTACACAATCCTTTATTGGGGAAACCCTAACCCTAACCCTAACCCTAACCCTATCCCTAACCCTAACCCTAACCCTATCCCTAACCCTATCCCTATCCCTATCCCTAACCCTATCCCTATCCCTAACCCTAACCCTAACCCTAACCCTAACCCTAACCCTAACCCT